>NC_133140.1:86514643-86704643 GCF_048418815.1 Hemitrygon akajei | reverse complement strand
TGAAGGCAAATGCATTGTTAGTATTCATTTCAAGAGGTCTAGAATACAAGAGCAAGGATGTGATGCTGAGGCCTCAGCTTGAGTATTGTCAACAGTTTTGAGCTCCTAAACCAAAGAAAGATGTGTTGGCATTGGAGAGGGTTCAGAGGAGGTTCACAGGGATGATTCTGGGAAAGAAAAGGTTTACAAGGAACGTTTGATGGCTCTGGGCCTGTACTCCCTGGAATTTAGAAGGATGAGGGGGTATCTCATTGAAACCTTTTGAATGTTGAAAGCCTAGACAGAGTAGATGTGGAAAGGATGTTTCCCATGGTGGGGGACTGTAGGACAAGAGGGCACAGCCTCAAGGTAGAGAGGCATCCATTCAAAGCAGATATGCGGAGAAATTTCTTTAGCCAGAGGGTGTGAATTTGTGGAATTTGTTGCCACATGCAGCTATGAAGGCTAGGTCATTGGGTGTATTTAAGGCAGCGATTGATAGGTTCTTGATTGAGCATGGCATCGAAGGTTACAGGGGGAAGGCTGAGGTGTGGGACTGAGGAGGGGGAGAAAAGGATCAGCCATGATGGAACAGTGGAGCAGACTTGATTGGCTAATTGACCTAATTCTGCTCCTATGTCTTATGGTCTTTACTGTTTACCTGTGCTGCACCCTATATGCATTTGAATCATATTTTATGAATTTATTTATGATAATATTTTGTTTTATATGCTGAGCGCTACATTTGTATTGTGGGTGCACTGGGTCTTGACCCTCTAAAACAATAGAGAATAATCACACTGTAACACAAGGTTACTGGTCTAGAAGTACATTGACATCCCATGAGAGACCAGAGCCAAGTCTGGGTTTAGCTAGAGTTAGGACAGAGAGACAGAGGAGCATCTTTCCTAGTTTGATTGTTGTGAGTGCACGATGAGCATTTAGACATGAAAACCTTTTCCTCTATTCTCAACTCTGGTCATTTACCTCTTCTCATCTGCCTATTATCTCCCACTGGGCCCCCTCTACTTCACTTTCTCCCATGGTCCACTCTTCTGTCCTATCAGATTTCTTCTTCTCCAGCCCTTTACCTTCCCCACCCACTTAGCTTCACCCATCACCTTCCAGCTGTCCTCCTTCCCCTCCCCACCTCCTTATTCTGTCTTCTTCCCCCTTCCTTTCCAGTCCTGATGAAGGGTTTCAGCCGGAAACATCAACTGTTTATTCCTCTCCATAGATGCTGTCTGACCTGCTGAGTTCCTCCAGCAGTCTGCGTGTTACCTTAAAGTCATGGACCCTTTGCTTTCCCAAACCTGGATATTCACATCGTAAGGTTTTGTTTTAGACCCACTGTGTCAATGACCACAAAAATGGATCTTTCATCCTACTAATGTCATTGCTTACATTAGGACCATATCCTCCTATGCCTCGCCTAGTTGTGTGCCTCTCTAAACGGCTCCTAAAATAGTGATTATAACTCCATCACCTTCTCTGGCAGTGCAAGACCATAAGATATAGGAGCAGAGCTAAACCAGTCAAACCATTCAGTCTGCTCTGCCATTCAATCAAGATGGATTTCCGCTCAACCCCATTCTCCTCACAACTGCTAACCACCTTACCAATAAAGAACCTATCAATATCTACCTTAAATATACCCAATGACTTCTGCTCAGCAACAAATTCCACAGATTCAACACCCTCTGGCTAAAGAAATTCCTCCTCATCTCCGTTCTAAAAGGAAGTCCCTTCATTCTAAAGCTGTGTCCTCTGCTCCTAGATTCCTACTGATGGAAATATCCTCTCCACGTCCATTCTATCCAAACCTTTTGGTTTCTAATGGATTTCAATAAAATCCCCCCCTCACTCTTCCAAACTCCAGTGAGTACAGTCCCAGAGCCATCAAACGCTCCCCATACATTACCCTTTCATCCCCAGGATTATTCTCGTGAACCTCCTCCACAGCCTATCCAGGGTTTATGCCTTTATTATTTATACCGGTGCAAAATCCCACACCTCCCAATGTTTTGCTTCTTCTCCCAACCTGTCCAAATCCTGCAGACTCCCTGCCTCAGTAACCAGTCCTTCCACTTACCTTTATATAGTCTGCAAACTTGGCCACAATCTTGAATTCCTTGTGTGGCTTATTTGATAATGCTTGTATGAGGGACACTGGTGTACTCCCTGTGAATGAAAGAACGTTCCTAGTGGTTTGGCTTTAGTGACCCAGTGGAGTTTTACACCAATCCAACAGGCAGAGATTCTCTCAGGAGTCTGGTGTTCCTCTCCCTACTTCTAAAATCTGAATTCACAATTCAAAATTCAAGATTCCAGATCGTTTAATGTCATTTCCAGTACACAAGCGTAAAAGAGAATAAATGTTTGTTACTCTGGATCTGATGCAACACATAAAAACACAATAAGATTAAGAACACAATAATAAAACAACACAATAAATATAAATACTTGTACACATAGATTGGTTGTACGTCCATAAGGTGATGCTAGGCACAGGAGTGTCTGTACATAAGGTGACTGACAGGAAATGATAAAGTAGTGGTGGTGGGGGGTGTGGAGGGGTGGGTTAGTGGGTGGAGGTGTTGATCAGCCTTACTGCTTGGGTGAAGTAACTGTTTTTGAGTCTGGTGGTCCTGGCGTAGATGCTACGTAGCCTCCTCTCTGATGGGTGTAGGACATGAGCAGGGTGGGTGAGATCCTTCATGCTGCTCCTGACCCTTTCCCGGCACCTTTCTGTGTACACATCCTTGATGGCGGGTAGGCTGGTTCCACTTCGCTCCATTGCAGCCCCTGGGATCTTGCTGTGCGCAGGAGGGCTGCCGTCTGAAACCGTGATTTGATTATCCTCGACTTGCTCCTGCAAGCTCTCTGTGGCAACGGGATGAACTTTCTCTCTGATGAAGAGAAGGAAAATCCCAGGTATCCAAAGCTTCTTCCCCCTATCTTTGTATTTGTCTATAAACATAGTTACCATATCAGCAGACACTCTGTGTATCAAAAAGGCCACAGACCATAAGATATAGGAGCAGAATTAGGCTCTTTGACCCATTGGGTCTGCTCCACCATTTTCCCTCTCAATGCCTTTCTCCTGCCTTCTCCCCGTAACCTTTGACACCCGGACTCATCCAGAACCTTTCAACCTCCACTTTAAATGCCCAGTGACTTGGCCTCCACAGCAGTTCGTGGCAGTTAATTCACAGATTCACCACCCTCTGGATAAAGAAATTCCTGCTCCTCTCTATTCTAAAAGGACATCTTTCCAGAGGATGCCAACCTGGGGACAGACCCCTTGGTTAATGGTAGGGATCTATGGCATAAAAAAGGTTGGGAACCCCTGTCCTAGGATGAAGATGTGCTCTCTGTTCATACATTCTCCCAGTATTGACACATCCCCTGCGCTTCCACTCTATTTAGGCCTTTCAATATTTGGTAGGTTTCAATGAGATCTCCCTTCATTCTTCTAAACTCCAGTGAGTACAGGTCCAGAGTCATGAAACGCTACTTGTGCATTAACACTTCCATTCTTGTGAACTCCTCTGGATTCTCCAATGCCAAAAGACTTACCTGTAAAGTATCCTCTTTCACTCTCTCATTTCTGATACCTTATCCCCCGATATTGGGTGGCAGGATGGAGATGCATCTCTACCAAAGGAGGTGTAAGCCACTCCTTCTCTCCACTAGCCTGCAGGTCACCCTCGATCAGGGTCACGTGAAGCCATGGAACAGGTGGTGGATGGTCGTGTGAGCAACCGGTGCTCATCACAAATCTTGGCTATGCGACCACTGATGCCAGGCAGACAATCTCTGAGTGGATTGTTAGTGGCTGGGGTCACCCGTCTTGTAAAGACACTGTCTAGAAGAAGAAACCACTTCTGTAGAAAAAATTCCCAAGAATAATCATGGTCATGGAAAGTCCACAATCAGCCACGTTATACGACACGGCACATAATAATGATCAAACACGAGGAAATCTGCAGATGCTGGAAATTCAAAACAACAACACACACAAAATGCTGGTGGGACACAGCAGGCCAGGCAGCATCTATAGGGAGAAGCGCTGTCGACGTTTCGGGCCGAGACCCTTCGTCAGGATAATAATGATGATGATTTAGAGGAATCCAGTTGAGTAGCACGCAGAAGTTATATCATTTGTCCTGGACTCTCTTCTCATCCGCACAGTGCCTGAACCCCAGGAACAAAAGCGGTTAAAATGCATGGCTGTTATGTAAACGTGCCAAATTCACTGAATCTCAGACTAGAACAAATGTCTGACTGTTGGCTTCATGAGTTAGTGAAAGGCTCACACCAGATTAACCCAGATTACAAAACTACGAGATCACAGCCCCTGTGCTTTCAAGATAATGAAGTAATGATTTAAAAAATCTCTTTAGAATGGCTTGACAGGTGCGCAGTTTTAAATTAGCAAGAATGGGGAGTTTGAAAAAGGAACTCAGAATTTGCTAATTGAACATTGAATAAATTTGCATAAGGAATCAGAGCAGATTCCATCGCAAAAAAATAGAATCCAGAAACATTCCATGAGAGAATCGTAAATTTTAGATACACAGGTGATCTTTACCCAATTCCATTTGGACCTACCCCCTGCCCACAAGCCCTGGTTACATGGCAAATCAGGACCTGAAATTTGAATATTAATAACCTCCTCATTCACGTACGATACCAAACGATAAATCTCAGATCTGGAGCATATGTTATGTAGAGATGGCGCTCAGCAGGACTGACTGGAGTTTACACTCACACATCACAAAGACATGACCTCGTTACTGAGGGCTGTATGGTGTCAGTGTTAGAATGTGAGTCTCAGCATTGAACAGGCCATTTGTCCCTTGATATTGTGCCAAATTTTAAACCTACTCCAGAATCATTCTAACCCTTCCCTCCCACATATCATCCATTTACCCATCAAAGTGTTTAATGTATCTGCCTCTACCACCACCCCTGGCAGCCCATACCACACACCCAACACTCTGTGTAAAAAATCTTGCCTCTGGCTCCCCCCTATAAATCCCTCCAATGTATTGCAATGTACCTCTGCTGCAAAACAACAAATTTCATATAAACCTGATTCTGGTTCACCTCAAAATTATGCCTCTTGGTGTTAGCCATTTCCACCCTGGGAGAAAGGTACGAGCTGTCCATTCGATCCATGTCTTTTATCGCCTTGTACACGTCTGTCAAACCACCTCTCAGCTCAGCATCCTGTCAATGTCCCATTGCAACCTACAACTTTCTGTGCTATCCACCATTCCACCAACCTTCGTGTCATCAGCAAACCTACTAGCTCACCCTTCCACTTCTTCACCCCAGTCATTTATAAAAACCACCAAGAGATTATATCTTTTGCACAGACTTGTTCCACCTTCTCTGATCTTGTTCTGGGGTCACTGTGGCTGCGATTGGGCAGAGCTATCCAGAAATAGAAATTGTTCTTTTAATGTTTTGCGGTGTACTGCTGTCTCAAAACAACACACACCAGAAATAGTGAACCTAATTCTTATTTTGATTCTGACCTCCGGCTGCATATTATCCTGACTCCTTCTGATTCAGTTTGGGGGCCTGAATCAGTCAGAACCCTTGGGTATGGGACTAACTACAAAAACTTTCTAACAGACAATAGCAGGTATGGCGGCAACAACCAGCTGACAGGGGTGTTGCGCGGTAGGGGGGCCAGACCCATCCTTCGTAGCCAGGGCGACAGGTAGGACCTGGGCACATAGTGGTACCTGGAACAGCTTCTTCCCCTCTGCCATACAATTCCTAAATGGACAGTGAGCCATGAGCACCACCTCACTCTTTAAATATATATTATTTCTGGTTTTTGCATGATTTTTAATCTATTCAATATACATATACTGTAATTGATTCACTTATTTATTTTCTTCTAGATTATGTATTGCATTGAACTGCTGCTGCTAAGTTAACAAATTTCACAACATGCCGGTGATAATAAACCTGATTCTGATTCTAAGAAGTCACTCCTCGCCATTGTGCCTGGCTGGATAATGTGCAGAAGTCACTCAAGTGGTACTTAAGCCCACAGTCTTCTGACCAAATACTAAATCTAAAGAATGAGATGGCAGCGTAGCAGTTGGCATTACGCTTTACAGCAGCAGCGATCGGAAGATTGACGCCCGTCGTCATCTGTCAGGAGCTTGAACGTTTTCCCCGTGGCTGTGTGAGTTTCCTCCTGGATGAGCAGGTCAGGGTTAGTGAGTTGTGGGCGCATCAGAAGCGTGGCGACACTGTGGGCAGCCGCAGTACACCCTCAGACTCTGCTGGTTTGCATTTCACTCTGTGTGTCCATGTACATATGACAAATAAAGCTAACCTTTAAAACTGCCACACTGCCTCTCACAAGTCTGTGCTGCTACCAGAGCCCACATCATACTGACTGAAAATTAAAAGTGCTACACTGTGTCACAGGTGACACTTCCGCAGTCTGTCCAAAGCAGCAACGAACTCCCGAGCAGTTCTGTGGGCCACACAGCAGGTCTCAGCGTTCCTGTAGAGCAGAGCGACGGCTGCTGCACAGACCCGGCTCGTTTCCATTCCGTGTCGTGCTATTGTTGTTAGTTTTCCATGACTGTCCTGGTGTTGCATGTGAAACTGTGTTTACTGTGAACGTGGGAACATCACTGTGATCCAAAGCTTTCAGCCGCAAAACATTTTATTTAAAATAGATTCTCAATTTTTTTTAAAAGGCAATGATTACTTCTCAACCAAATTTAAATGGGCAGAAACACTGCCGGTGACCTCCATGTCACAGAGGCAAGCTCAGCACCAGGACAGGTTCCGGAACATTTATTGTGGAAGTAGATGCAATGGCTGAGCATAAAGCCAGGAACAAGGACCACTACGCTATACCCTCAGTGGCCACTTTATTAGGTACACCTGTGCACATGCTCATTATTGCAAATATCTAATCAGCCAATCATGTGGCAGCAACTCAATGTATAAAAGCACACAGACATGGTCAAGAGGTTCAGTTGTTGTTCAGACCAAATATCAGAATGGGGAAGAAATGTGATCTACGTGACTTTGACTGTTGGTGCCAGACAGACAGGATGGTTTGAGAATAACAGAAACTGATGATCTCCTGGGGTTTTCATGCTCAACATGCTCTGGAGTTTACAGAGAAAAGTGCGAAAAAACAAAAAAAAATCCTTTTATTTACAGTTCTGTGGGCGAAAACACCTTGTTGATGAGAGTGGTTGGAGGAGAATGGCCAGAATGTTTCGAGCTGACAGGAAGGTGACAGTAACTCATACAAGCACACACCACAAAAGTGGTGTGCAGAAGACTGTCCCTAAGTGCACAATGTTCTGAACCTTGATACACTGCAGCAGGAACCCACAAACATACTATACACTTAGTGGTCACTTTATTAGGCACAGGAGGTACTTAATAAAGTGGCCATTGAAATGTCCAAAACTGTGGAACCCAGCCACATAACTCTGTCTGCTGTAACCATTTACTAACCTATTATAAAGCATTTAGGTTAATTGCAAATGCAGTGAAATATACCTGAACCCTCATGCTGGCAATCAACCAGGATTTCTCAGAAGCAACTATACCCCTAATCCACCAGCATTTTGTGTGTGTTGTTTGAATTTCCAGCATCTGCAGGTTTCCTCGTGATACCCCTAATCCGCTCTGCACCTCAGGAGTGGAGTGTTAATTTACTGTCTTCCACCAGTCATGGCCAGAACGCCCACTGGAACTATTTCAGGTCTGGGACATATCACTTGGGAGAGTTTGCATCAGACCAGTTGCAAAATTCAAGCTGACATCATTTCCTAGCCACCATCCACCTCCAGTGCTGAAGATTAAAGATTAGCTTTACTTGTCACGTGTACATTGAAGCATACAGTGAAATCGACTGCGTCAAATCAAATCAGCCAGGATTTGCTACGGGCAGCCCGCAAATGTCACTACACTTCCAGTGCCAACATACCATGCCCATGACTTACTAATCCTAACTGTACGTCTTTGGAATGTGGGAGAAAACTGGAGCACCTGGAGGAAACCCATGCGGTCATGAGGAGAACATACAAACTCCTTACAGACAGCATTGGGAATTGAACCCAAACTTTCAGCTCACGCTGCACGAACTGCTACACTACCACGCCAGTACTCTGCTGTAAAGGAGTGATCGCAAATCAAGTTCAAGTTTATTGTCATTTCAGCATACACAGGTATACAGCTAAACAAAACATCATTCCTCTGGGGCCAGGGTGCAAAACATCACATACAGCCACAAACAGCACATATCGTGATGATCCAGGCACATACAGCCACAAACAGCACATATCGTGATGATCCAGGCACGTACAGCCACAAACAGCACATATCGTGATGATCCAGGCACATACAGCCACAAACAGCACATATCGTGATGATCCAGGCACGTACAGCCACAAACAGCACATATCGTGATGATCCAGGCACATACAGCCACAAACAGCACATATCGTGATGATCCAGGCACGTACAGTCACAAACAGCACATATCGTGATGATCCAGGCACATACAGCCCCAAACAGCACATATCGTGATGATCCAGGCACGTACAGCCACAAACAGCACATATCGTGATGATCCAGGCACATACAGTCACAAACAGCACATATCGTGATGATCCAGGCACGTACAGCCACAAACAGCACATATTGTGATGATCCAGGCACATACAGCCACAAACAGCACATATCGTGATGATCCAGGCACGTACAGTCACAAACAGCACATATCGTGATGATCCAGGCACATACAGCCCCAAACAGCACATATCGTGATGATCCAGGCACATACAGTCACAAACAGCACATATCGTGATGATCCAGGCACGTACAGTCACAAACAGCACATATCGTGATGATCCAGGCACGTACAGTCACAAACAGCACATATCGTGATGATCCAGGCACGTACAGTCACAAACAGCACATATCGTGATGATCCAGGCACGTACAGCCACAAACAGCACATATCGTGATGATCCAGGCACGTACAGTCACAAACAGCACATATCGTGATGATCCAGGCACATACAGCCACAAACAGCACATATCGTGATGATCCAGGCACATACAGCCACAAACAGCACATATCGTGATGATCCAGGCACGTACAGCCACAAACAGCACATATCGTGATGATCCAGGCACGTAAAGCCACAAACAGCACATATCGTGATGATCCAGGCACATACAGCCCCAAACAGCACATATCGTGATGATCCAGGCACATACAGCCCCAAACAGCACATATCGTGATGATCCAGGCACGTACAGTCACAAACAGCACATATCGTGATGATCCAGGCACGTACAGTCACAAACTGCACATATCGTGATGATCCAGGCACATACAGCCCCAAACAGCACATATCGTGATGATCCAGGCACGTACAGCCCCAAACAGCACATATCATGATGATCCAGGCACATACAGCCACAAACAGCACATATCGTGATGATCCAGGCACGTACAGCCACAAACAGCACATATCGTGATGATCCAGGCACATACAGTCACAAACAGCACATATCGTGATGATCCAGGCACATACAGTCACAAACAGCACATATCGTGATGATCCAGGCACGTACAGCCACAAACAGCACATATCGTGATGATCCAGGCACATACAGTCACAAACAGCACATATCGTGATGATCCAGGCACGTACAGCCACAAACAGCACATATCGTGATGATCCAGGCACATACAGTCACAAACAGCACATATCGTGATGACCCAGGCACGTACAGCCACAAACAGCACATATCGTGATGATCCAGGCACGTACAGCCACAAACAGCACATATCGTGATGATCCAGGCACATACAGTCACAAACAGCACATATCGTGATGATCCAGGCACGTACAGTCACAAACAGCACATATCGTGATGATCCAGGCACGTACAGCCACAAACAGCACATATCATGATGATTCAGGCACGTACAGCCACAAACAGCACATATCGTGATGATCCAGGCACATACAGCCACAAACAGCACATATCGTGATGATCCAGGCACATACAGCCACAAACAGCACATATCGTGATGATCCAGGCACATACAGCCACAAACAGCACATATCGTGATGATCCAGGCACATACAGCCCCAAACAGCACATATCGTGATGATCCAGGCACGTACAGCCACAAACAGCACATATCGTGATGATCCAGGCACGTACAGCCCCAAACAGCACATATCGTGATGATCCAGGCACGTACAGCCACAAACAGCACATATCGTGATGATCCAGGCACGTACAGCCACAAACAGCACATGTTGTGATGATCCAGGCACGTACAGCCACAAACAGCACATGTTGTGATGATCCAGGCACATACAGCCACAAACAGCACATATCGTGATGATCCAGGCACGTACAGCCACAAACAGCACATATCGTGATGATCCAGGCACGTACAGCCACAAACAGCACATATCGTGATGATCCAGGCACGTACAGTCACAAACAGCACATATCGTGATGATCCAGGCACGTACAGTCACAAACAGCACATATCGTGATGATCCAGGCACGTACAGCCACAAACAGCACATATCGTGATGATCCAGGCACGTACAGTCACAAACTGCACATATCGTGATGATCCAGGCACGTACAGTCACAAACAGCACATATCGTGATGATCCAGGCACGTACAGCCACAAACAGCACATATCGTGATGATCCAGGCACGTACAGTCACAAACAGCACATATCGTGATGATCCAGGCACGTACAGTCACAAACAGCACATATCGTGATGATCCAGGCACGTACAGTCACAAGCAGCACATATCGTGATGATCCAGGCACGTACAGTCACAAACAGCACATATCGTGATGATCCAGGCACATACAGTCACAAACAGCATGTACAGTCACAAACAGCACATATCGTGATGACCCAGGCACGTACAGTCACAAACAGCACATGTTGTGATGATCCAGGCACGTACAGCCACAAACAGCACATATCGTGATGATCCAGGCACGTACAGTCACAAACAGCACATATCGTGATGATCCAGGCACGTACAGCCAGAAAATAATATTAGCACAAGTGTCTGAGAGGCCTGGCCTGATGACACAGAGTGTGAGGTATGTTTCTGTAAGACAGCATAATGTTACTGTCACTATTTTAATTAAACAAGCAGTCATATCAATATATGAAAGAGCAACAATAAAAGATGAAAAGTGACCATTGCAGGATGTGAGTGTGTCTGTGAGTTGGGGAGTTGGGGGAGTGGGCGTTAGGGCATTCAGACACAGAGTACATGAGTCATACAAAATGCTGAAGGAACTCAGCAGGTCAGGCAGCATGCAATGAAAAGAGTATAGTCGACATTTCCAGCCAAAATCCTTTGAAGGATCCCATCAGGTCCTGATGAAGGATCTTGGCCTGAAATATCAACGATACTCTTTTCCCCAGATGCTGCTTGGCCTGGTGAGTTCCACCAGCATTTCGTGTGTGTTGCTTGGATTTCCAACACCTACAGATTTTCTCCTGTTTGAGGGTGTACATGTGTGCTGGGTCTAACAGCCTGGGGGAAGAAGCTGTTACCCAGCCTGACAGTTCTGGTTCTAATGCCGTGGTACCTTCTGCCTGACGGCAGTATGTCAGACATATTGTGGGAAGGATGGGAAGGGTTTTGACAGTGCTGGAGGTACTGTGTATAGGCATTTCTGATATATGTCCTTAAAGGGGGGAGGGGTAGAGACGCTGACGATGTTCTCAGCAATCAACACTACCTATCGAGGAGTCTTGTGCTCTGATGCCTCGTGATTCCCATACCAGACGGTGATGCAGCTGGTCAGGACACAGTGATGGTACTCTGGTAGAATGTGGTTAGAATAATAGGGGCAGGAGAGCCTCCCTCACCTCTGTCTCCTCAGGAGGTGGAGGTGCTTATATGCTCTCTTGACTAAGCCGAGCTAGGTGAGATTGTCAGTAACCTGCCCGCTAAGAAGTTTGGTGCTCCTGACCTCTCCACAAAGGAGCCTTTGATGTGCAGTAGGGGCTGGTCAGGCAGCACCTTCTTGAAGTCCACAGTCATCCAGTTAACTCTTTGGTCTTGTCCACGTTGAAACCCACGTCATTACGTTTACACCAGTCCACAAGCTGATGTCTGTACGTGCTTCATCATCACTGTCGATGAGGCCAACCACTGGTGTGGCCAGAACTGAATCTGGTGGTACAGTTGTGCATCAACAGTGTGAACAGCAGCGGGCTGACACACCGTCCTGGATGGGGGCCGGTGCTTAGCGTGATGGAGTCAGAGATTTTGTTGTCAATATGGACTGTCTCTTAGTCAAGAGGTCCAAGATCCAGTTTTATAGGGAAATGCTGAGACCCAGCACCGTCACTGTCAGGGTGGAGGAGCAACACTTCATATTCTATCTGTGTAGCCTTCAAACAGATGGCATAAATATCCATTTCTCCCTCCAGCAAAAACTTTTTCCCCTCACCCTTCTCTCTTCTTCTATTCCCTACTCTGGCCTCTTACCTCTTCTTTGCACCTGCCTATCACCTTCCCCGGTGACCCTCCTTCTTCACATTCTTACATGGTCCACTCTCCCATCAGATACCTTCTCCAGCCCTTTACCTTTTCCACCCACCTGACTTCACCCATCACCAGCAATGTGTTGCTCTGGATTTCAAGCATCTGCAGAATCTCTTGTAGTCATGGGCTGTTTTTCCGCCAGCTTCAGGGGAAATATTGTATTGAAAGCAAAACCAAACTCATAAGACCTTAAGACATGAGCAGAATGAGACCCGTCAGCCAACAGTCTGCTCCACCATTCCATCATGGCTGATCCCGGATCCCACTCAACTCTATACATCTGCCTTCTCACTATATCCTTTGATGCCCTGACCGATCTGGAATCTATCAGTTTCTGCCTTAAATATACTCACAGACTTGGCCTTCTCAGCAGTCTGTGGCAGAGCATTCCACAGATTCACCACTCTCTGGCTAAAAGAATTCCTCCTTACTTCTGTTCTAAAAAGTCACCCCTCAGTTTTGAGGCTGTGCCCTCTAATTCTGGATACCCCCACCAAAAGGAACATCCTCTCCACATCCACCTTATCTAGTCTTTTCAACATTCGGTAGGTTTCAATGAGATTCCCCTGCATTCTTCTGAATTCCAGTGAATACAGACCCAAAGCTGCCAAACGTTCCTTATATGTTAACCCCTTCATTCCAAGAATCATCCTTGTGAACCTCCTCTGGGCTCTCTCCAATGACAACACATCCTTTCTGAGATATGGGGCCCAAAACTGTTGACAATACTCCAAGTGTGGCCTGACTAGTGTTTTATAAAGTCTCAGCATTATCTCCTTGCTTTTATATTCTATTCTCCATGAAATAAATAGCAACATTGCATTTGCCTTCTTTACCTCAGACTCAACCTGTAAATTAACCTTCTGGGAGTCTTGCACGAGGACTCCTAAGTCCCTCTGCACCTCTGATGTTTGAATTTTCTCCCTATTTAACCCTGTTGCAAGAGCATTGCTTCCTCAGCACTACCTACCACTCCACTTATCTTCATATTATCTGCAAATTTTGCCACAAAGCCATCAATTCAACTATCTAAATTATTGACAAACACCATGAAAAATAGCAGAGTCCCAATACTGATCCCTGAGGAACATCGCTTGTCACTGGTAGACAATGCCCCCTTCATTCCCACTTACTGCTTCCTGCCTGTCAGCTATTCCTCTATCCATTCCAGTATCTTTCCTGTAATCCCATAGGATTTTATCTTGTTAAGCAGCCTCATGTGTGGCACCTTAGATAGATAGACAGATAGATAGATAGATAGATAGATACTTTATTCATCCCCATGGGGAAATTCAACTTTTTTCCAATGTCCCATACACTTGTTGTAGCAAAACTAATTACATACAATACTTAACTCAGTAAAAAATATCAAATGCCTTCTGGAAATCCAAGTAAATGACATCCACTGCCTCTCCTTTGTCCACCCTGCTTGTTACTTCCTCAAAGAACTCTAACAGATTTGCCAGGTAAGATTTCCCTTTACAGAAACCATGCTGACTTTGACTTAATTTACCATTAGTCTCCAAGTACCCTGAATCCTCATCCTTAATAATAGACTCCAACACTTTCCCAACCACTGAGGTTAGGCTAACTGGTCTATAATTTCTTCTCCTTTGTCTTCCTCCCTTCTTAAAGAGTGGAGTGACATTTGCGATTTTCCGACCTCCAGGACCATGCCAGAATCGAGTGATTCTTGAAAGATCATGACCAATGCATCTGTTATCTCTTCAGCAACCTCTCTCAGGACTCTGGGATGTAGTCTGTCTGATCCAGGTGACTTATCTACCTTAAGACCTCTGAGTTTGCCTAGCACTTTTTCCTTTGTAATAGTAATGGCACTCACTCCTGCTCCCTGACACTCACGAACCCCTGGCATACAACAAGTGTCTTCCACAGTAAAGACTGAGCAAAGTATTTATTAAGTTCATCTGCCATTTCTCGGTCCCCCATCACTACCTCACCAACAATGAACTTCATTCTGACATTGTCCAGGTGGGGCAGCACTATATAAAGGAGCGGAGACTGTGGCATCACCTCTGTACCAATTTGGCTGATATGTAAACTGGTAAGGGTCCACTGAGGTGGGAAGGCTGGATTTAATGTCCTTGTGTGCAGCTTTACACTCATCTGTATCTCCTGGAGATTGGGAGTTCTTCAAAAGAGCCAAGCATGGCCACAAAGGCCAAAAAGTGGTTTCTTGTGCAAGACACAGAAGAACGTCACAACAGCTGCTCCCCCAAGAGCTAGCTGGCTTGTTGAAGGAAGCTCCCTTCCTTTCCAGTCCTGATGAATGGTCTCCGCCTCAAATGTCGACTGGTAATTCCCCTCTATAGATGCTGCCATTAACCTGTTGAATTCCTCCAGTATTTTGTGTGTGTTACTCTGAATTTCAAACATCTGCAGAATCTCTTGTGTTAATGGTCTATTGATTTGTTGAACCAAGGTTGAAGCAAAGGACAACATCTGAACTCCTGAGACCACCTTTACGATCGAATCGCTGGCTATGCCTTGCCCTCAACATTCCTCTTCAATGTCACGCATAGTGAATCACAGCCCAGCAAAGAATGCATCCCACCAAAACAGCGCTCTCCAGGGTTAGGAATCAGTATGACTATTTGTGTTGTTGATCAGATGAAGACAACGCTTACTGAGCTGGTTATAAAACTATAAGATATAGGAGCAGAATTAGGCCATTTGGCCCATCAAGTCTGTTCTGCCATTCTGTCATGACTGATTTATTATCCATCTCAACCCCATTCTCCTGTCTTCTCTCCATAACCTTACATGCCCAGACTAATCAAGAACCAATCAAATTCAATTTTAAATATACTCAGTGACTTGGCCTCCACAGCCATCTGTGGCAATGAATTCCCCAAATTCAACACCCTCTGTTTAAAGAAATTCCTCCTCATCTCCGTTCTAAATGGACATCCCTCTCTTCTGAGACTGTCCCCTCTGGTCCTGGACTCTCCCACTAAAGGAAACATCCATTCTACCTACACTCTATGTAGGCCTTTCAACATTTGATAGCTTTCAATGAGATTCCCTCCTTCTAAATTCCACTGAGTACACTCTCAGAGAATCCCTTTAATTCCTGGAATTATTTACATGAACCTCTTCTGGAGCCCCTCCAATGCCAGCATATCTTTTCTGAGATATGGTGAAGAAAGAGAAATGATGGAGATGGGTGACCACCAGGAAGAGTAGTGGGTACAGGCAGGGAGTGCAGGAAACAGGAAACCCCTCGAACAGGTACACTATTTTGGATACTATTGTGGGGGGGTGGGGGGGGAGTCCTCTCAGAGGAAAAAAGCAATAGCAAAGTTTGTGATACCACAGTTGGCTGTAATGCAAAATGGGGGTAGGTTAGAGTGGAGAGTCTAGACAAGCAGATACTCAAAGTTCAAAGTCCATTTGTTATCAAAGTACTTCTATGCTACCATATACTGCCTTGAGATCCATTTTCTTTCAGGCATTCACAGGAAAATATATCTATCATAGAATTTTATGAAAAATTACACATAAACAAAGACTACCAAAAGAAGCAACTTCTGCAAATAAAAATAATTCTGAGAACATGAGTTGTAAATGGTCCATGAAAGAGAGTCTGTAGATTGTGGAATCCGTTCAGAATTGAGGTGAGTGGAGTTATCCACGTTGGTTCAGGACACTGAGTTTGCAGGGAAGTAAATGTTTCTGAACCTGATAGTGTAAGGCATAAGGTCCCTGTACTCCTTCCTGATGGCAGTATCTAGAAGTGAGCATGACCTGTGTGGAGCGGATCTTTAATGATGGACGCTGCTTTCCTGCGACAGTACTGCATGTAGACGTGCTCAGTGGTGGCGAGAGTGTGCCACAATCTGTGGACTCACTTTCAAGCACTTTTCATCTCATGTTCTCGATTTTTATTGCTTATTTGTGTTTTATTATTATGTCTTTCTTTCTGTATTTGCACAGTTTGGTGTATTTTGCACACTGGTTAGGTGCCCAGGTGATGAAGTCTTTCACTGATTCTGTTAAGGATTTATTGAGTATGCCCATAAGGAAATGAAAATGAATCTCAGAGTTGTATATAATGACATATATATAAATATACACACACTTAGATAATAAATTTACAATGAACTTTGAACTGTACCCGTGATGGACTGAGTTGTATCCACTACTTGCAGGCGTTTCCATTCAAAGGCATTGGTGTTTCCATACCAGGCTGTGATGGAACTCTCCACCGCAGAGCGATAGGAGTTTGAAATGACATGAGTGCACCCACTGCTTTCACTTGAATGCAAGGAGCTGCACAGTAAGACACCTTTCAATTCATTGCCAGCTTCAACACCCTTGGTTGGCCACTGATGAGGTAGCATGCTTGTGGAACATTTCTTCTTCACTGGAAAGCACCTTTTCTCAGATTTATGAAACACCTCGTAAAAACTCCCCCACTGCCAGCTCTTTAATCTATTTTGAGCCTGCTGCAGCCAAGTCTACTTCCAGTAATTGCCTTCCGTTTTCTTGAGGACACAAGTTTCAGCCCCAAGTTTCTCACCCTCAAACTGAATTTGAAATGTTACTGCATGATGATCAGTCCTTGCTGGGGTTCCTTTACGATAAGATTATTAATTAATGTCCCCTCTTTGTACAATAGCAGATCTAAAAAACCGGCTCCCGAGCTGCTTCATCAATGCATTGCTCTAGGAAGCCATTTGCAACCCACTTTGTGAACGCATCCTCAAGGCTCCCCTTGCAAATTTCATCTGTCCAATTTATATGATAATTAAATTTCTCCATGATTATTGTACTATCTTTCTCACAAGCCCACATTATTTCTTGATTAATACTGTCCTGGCCTAGAGCTGCTGTTAGGAGGCCCATCTACTATTCCCAGCAGTGACTTCATACCCTCATCTCTGCCCAAATTGATTCAGAACATATAAGACCATAAGATATAGGAGCAGAATTAAGCCATTTGGTCCAACATGTCTGCTCCGCCATTTCATCATGGCTGATCCAATTTTCCTCTCAGCCCCAATCTCCTGCCTGCCCCCTGTATCCCTTCATACCCCAGCTAATCAAGAATCTACTTACCTCTGCCTTAAATATACCCAATGACTTGGCCTCCATAGCTGCCTGTGGCAATAAATTCCAAAGATTCACCATCATTGGGCTAAAGAAATTCCTACTCATCTCCGTTCTAAAAGGACGCCCCTCTATTCTGAGACTACGGCTTCTGATCTTAGACTCTCCACCATATCCACATTCTCACCATATCCACACTATCGTGGCCTTTTAAACAGTCTTCCTATGACAAGCCATTCAATCCTGGAATCATATTTGTGAACCTCCTTTTGACCTTCTCCAGTTTCAGCACATCCTTTCTAAGATTAGGGGCCCAGACCTGCTCACAATACTCCAAGTGAGGCCTCACCAGTGTTTTATAAAGTCTCAGCATTACATCCTTGCTTTTATGTTCTAGTTCTCTTGAAATGATTACTAACATTGCATTTGTCTTCCTCACCACAGACTCAATCTGCAAATCAACCTCTAGGGAATCCTACACAAGGACTTTGCACCTCAGTTTTTGTATTTTCTCTCCATTTAAAAAATAATCAACCCTTTCATTTCTTCTATGAAAGTGCATGCACTTCTTAACAGTACTCCATCTGCCATTTCTTTGCCCATTCTCCTGATCTGTCAAGTCCTTCTGTAGCCTCTCTACTTCCTCAAAACTACCTGCCCCTCCACCTGTCCTTATATCATCTGCAAACCTTGCACCAAAGCGATTAATTCCAAGATCCAAATCATTTTCATATAACACTAAAGAAAATTGGTCCCAACACAAACACCTGTGGAACACTACTAGTCACTGGCACCTAACTCAGAATAGGCCCCCTTTATTCTCACTCTTTGCCTCCTGCCAATCAGTCACTGCTTTATCTATGCTAGAATCTTTCCTGTAATACCATGAATCCATAGCTCATTAAGTTGTCTCATGTGAGGCACATTGCCAAAGGCCTACTGAAAATCCAAGTACACAACATCAAACAATTTTCCTTTGTCTATCCTGCTTGCTTTTTCTTCAAAAAATTCCAACGAATTTGTCAGACCAGATTTTCCCTTAAGACCTCATCCTTAATAATTGACTCCAACATCTTCCCAACCACTGAGGTCAGACTAACTGGCCTGTAATTTCCTTTCTTCTGCCTCTCTCCTTTCTAGAAGAGTGGTGTGACATTTGCAATTTTCCAGTCTTCCAGAACTATTCCAGGATCTAGCAGTTCTTGAAAGATCATTAGTAATGCATCCTCAATCTTTTCAGCCACCTCCTTCAGAACCCTGGGGTGTACACCGTCTGGTCCAGGTGACTCATCTACCTTCAGACCCTTCAGTTTCCCAAGAACCTTCTTTTCAGTAATGGTAACTTCACTCTCTTCATGACCCCCAACACCTAGAACTTCCACCATACTGCTCGAGCCTTTCACAGTGAAGACTGACACAAACTACCTATCCAGGTCGACTGCTGTTTGGTTGTCCCCCGTTACTACCTCTCCAGCATTATTTCCCAGCGGTCCAATATCCACTCTCACCTATTTTATACACTTTATGTATCTGAAGAGACTTCTGGTATCCTCTTTAATATGATTGGCTAGCTTACTTTTGTATCCCATCTTTACCTTCTTAATTGGAGGAGGAGCTTAGGAGGATAATGGTGCCTAACGGCAACTCCTTTGCTTGCATCTTCAGAAGCAGCTCTATTTCCATCTTTAGTATCTCTATTTTTCCCTTTCAGGGTATTTTTGAAGACCCTGACCTGGAGTTACATGCTGACTACAGTTTTTTGCAGAAAAGGGACCCGCTCTCAGGGTTTCATGACTGGCCATTATTTGGCACACCTAGGGCTCGGCCTAGGAGCTCAGCTTGCCTTCAGAGGGCCGAGATCTCGTGGCTCTGGAGATGGGGGGTGGGGGGGGGAGTCGGAGGTCAGAGTCCAAGCAGAAGACCAGTGTGTCGTGGGAGATGGAAGATCTAAGGCTCTGTACCCAGAGACACAAGACATTTGGGCACAGAGCTCAGTAAAAGCGATGCAACGGACTCTTAACATTGTAAACCAGTGAGTTATTTGTTATGTCTCCCCTCTTGCTGTGAAACAGGGACACCTCTTTCTCCCTTATTAGCAAGAGAGAGAGAGAGCCTGTGGTATGTCGATACTGGGTGAACAAGCAGTCTTTGGAGTACTGCAGATCTGTGTCTTTGCTGTTGCTTTGCTCACGTTTGAGTGCTCGGTGGTGGGTCCCGATGCTATTTTTTGTCTGTGGGGGGAGGGGGGATTGTTGCTTGCTGCCACTTACGCACGGGAGGGAGGGGAGCTGGGGGGGTCTTTGGGGTTCTAACATTTAACTGTCATTCATTCTTTGGGGACACTCCTCTGTTTCATGGATGGTTGTGAGGAGGGAAAGTATTTCAGAATGTATATTGTATACATTGCTCTGATGTTAAATATACCTTTTAAACCTTTGAACTTTTTTAGTTGTCTTCTTCTGGTTTTTAAAAGCTTCCCAATCCTCTAACTTCCCATGAATTTTTACCCTCTCTTGGGTCTTTATGTTGACCTTGGCTTCTCTTGTTAGCCACGGTTGCGTCATCTTTCCTTTGGAATTCTTCTTCCTCTTTGGGATGGATATATCCTGGGCCTTCCAAATTCCCTCCAGAAATCTCAGCCATTGCTGCTCTGCTGTTGCCCCTGTTATCCCATTTCCAATCAATTCTGGCCAACTCCTATCTCCTATCTCAATCTCTTTTACCACAGCACTGGAGAGGGATAGGAACAGATAAGTTAGGAAAGCGTTTAATTGGAGTAAGGGGAAATATGAGGCTAACAGGCAGGAACTTGGAAGCATAAATTGGGAACAGATGTTCTCTGGGAAATGTGCAGAAGAGACATGGCAAATGTTCAGGGGACATTTGCATAGAGTTCTGTATTGGTACGTTCAAATGAGACAGGGAAAGGATGGTAGGGTACAGGAACTGTGGTGTACAAAGGCTGTTGTAAATCTAGTCAAGAAGAAAAGAAGAGCTTACAAAAGATTCAAAAAACTAAGTAATGATAGAGATCTAGAAGATTATAAGACTCGTAGGAAGGAGCTTAAGAATGAAATTAGGAGAGCCAGAAGGGGCCTTGAGAAGGCCTTGGCAGACAGGATTAAGAAAAACTCCAAGGCATTCTACAAATATGTTAAGAGCAAGAGGATAAGATATGAGAGAATAGGACCAATCAAGTGTGACAGTGGAAAAGTGTGTATGGAACCGGAGGAGACAGCAGAGGTACTTATTAAGTACTCTGTTTCAGTATTCACTACGGAAAAGGATATTGGTGATTGTAGGGATGACTTACAGTGGACTGAAAAGCTTGAGCATGTAGACATTAAGAAAGAGGATGTGCAGGAGCTTTTGGAAAGCATCAAGTTGAATAAGTCACCAGGACCAGACAAGATGTATCCCAGGCTACTGTGGGAGGTGAGGGAGGAGATTGCTGAGCCTCTGGCAATGATCTTTGCATCATCAATGGGGACGGAAGAGGTTCCAGAGGTTTGGAGGGTTGCAGATGTTGTTCCCTTATTCAAGAAAGGGAGTAAAGATAGCCCAGAAAATTATAGGCCAGTGAGTCTTACTTCAGTGGTTGGTAAGTTGATGGAGAAGATCCTGAGAGGCAGGATTTATGAACATTTGGAGAGGCATAATATGATTAGGAATAGTCAGCATGGCTTTGTCAAAGGCAGGTCATGCCTTACGAACCTAATTGAATTTTTTGAGGACGTGACTAAACACATTGATGATGGTAGAGCAGTAGATGTAGCGTATATGGATTTCAGCAAGGCATTTGACATGGAACCCCATGCAAGGCTTATTGAGAAAGTAAGGAGGCATGGGATCCAAGGGGACATTGCTTTGTGGATCCAGAACTGACTTGCTCACAGAAGGCAAAGAGTGGTTGTAGACTGGTTATATTCTGCATGGTGATCGGTCACCAGTGGAGTGCCTCAGAGATCTGTTCTGGGACCCCTACTGTTTGTGATTTTTATAAATGACCTGGATGAGGAAGTGGAGGGATGGCTTAGTAAAATTTGCTGATGACACAAAGTTAGGGGGTGCTGTGGCTAGTGTGGAGGGCTGTCAGAGGTTACAGCAGGACATCAGTAGGATGTGGTTAAGAACGCATAAGGTGTATTGGCCTTCATCAGTCGTGGGATTGTGTTTAAGAACCAAGAGGTAATGTTGCAGCTATATAGAACCCTAGTCATGACCCCACTTGGAGTACTGTGCTCAGTTCTGGTCACCTCACTATAGGAAGGATGTGGAAACCATAGAAAGGGTGCAGGGGAGATTGACAAGGATGTTGCCTGTTTGGGGAGCATGGCTTATGAGAATAGGTTGAGTGAACTTGGCCTTTTCTCCTTGGAGCGACGGAAGATGAGAGGTGACCTGATAGAGGTGTATCAGATGATGAGAGGCATTGATCGTGTGGATAGTCAGAGGCTTTTTCCCAGGGCTGGAATGGCTAGCACAAGAGGGCACAGTTTTAAGGTGCTTGGAAGTAGGTACAGAGGAGCTGTCAGGGGTAATTTTTTTACACAGAGAGTGGTGAGTGCGTGGAATGGGCTGCCGGCGACGGTGGTGGAGGCGGATACAATAGGATCTTTTAAGAGACTCCTGGATAGGTACATGGAGCTTAGAAAAATAGAGGGTTATGGGTAACCCTAGGTAATTTCTAAGGTAAGGACATGTTTGGCACAACTTCGGGGGCCGAAGGGCCTGTATTGTGCTGTAGATTTCTATGTTTCTAACTCCTCTCTCGTGCTTCTGTAATTCCCTTTACTCCACTGTAATAGTGATACGCCTGACTTTAGTTTCTCCTTCTCAAATTCCAGGATGAATTTGATAGTATGATCACTTTCTCCTAAGGGTTCTTTTACCTTAAGCTCTCTAATCAATTCCAGTTCATTGCACAACACCCAATCCAGAATAACTGATCCCCTAGTGGGCTCAACCACAAGCTACTCTAAAATGCCATCTTGTAGGCACTCGAGAAATTGCCCCTCCTGGAATCCAGCACAACCTGATTTCCCCAATCTACCTGCATATTGGAGTCCCCCAAGACTATTGTAAGCTTGCCTTTTTGCCATGCATTTTATATCTCCCATTGTAAAGCGTTGGCCACATCCTTACTACTGTTTAGAGGGAGGGGAAGTCTGACCCTGTGACTCCAATCAGGGTCTTTTTATCCTTGCAGTTCCTTAGCTCTACCCACAACGATTCATACCTCTGGCCCTATGTCACCTCTTTCTAAGATATACTATCAGAATTAGGCCATTCAGTCCATCAAGTCTATTGCACCATTCCATCATTGAACACCTCTTCACAGAGCACTGTCACAGGATGGCAGCATCAGTCATCAGGAACACCCACCATCCAGGACAGGCTCTCTTCTCACTACTGTTATCAGGAAGGAGGTACAAGAGCCTCAGGACACACACCACCAGGTTCAAGAACGGCTATTACCCCTCAACTATCAGGCTCTTGAACCAGGCGGGATAACTGCACTCACTCCAACTTTGAACTGTCCCACAACCTATGTATTTTAGAGCGAGATTTTGGTGAATGATGCTCGCTACTTGATTGTGCCTGTGTAAGTAATCAGATTGAGTTAAACTGCTGCAGGAGCCCATAATGTGTTGGGTTGTTTCTGATTTCTCTCGGCATTTTCTGTATTATCATCTTGAATTTGTTGTTCGTTCATTATGCATTTTTGATATTTTTTGTCTTTAACAACTGACCCCGTATAGCCACAAGGAGCCCTTCTGTTTCTGTGAAGAGGTCTCTGACTCTGAGCCAGGAGTTTGATGCTTCCTTGTCGACATCTAGTCTGCTCAGATTGTGGGGATGTCTTCCAAGGAAGGTCATGCTCTTCCACTGGTTAACTTTCTCTTCTATAGAGATAATTTCTTCATTTTTGTGTTGTGCTCTCATTTCAATTTAGTGGTGTATACTTCTTAACAGAATTACATATGCTCGTGTGGAGTGCTGAATCCTGTTTTTGTTGATAAAATATATCCTTGAAGTTTTGTCTGACTGTTGTGTAATTTTTTTATATCTGGTATCCCTCATCCTCCTTCTGTCCTAGGTAGCGTTAATCTGCGCACGTACAAGTGTACACAGTGCTGTGATTATTATTATTTTTCACAGCTCCTGCTGGTAAAACCTGAGATACGGGCAGAGCCAGGCACACTCATTTCTCAATTGCCAGCAACTTTCCGACTATTCTAGAAGTGTTTAGTATTGTGGCTTTCTGCGCATAATTACTGTGTATTACAGTAGATATTACTGTGTAGCCCTAATTGTTTAATGCTGTTGTGTTCTGACTTTGGAATAGTATCAGTTGGAGATATTACTGTCGGGACAGTGTGTCCCCTGTTCATATTCCAAAGTCTTTTAATTTCCTCTTTTAATTCGGCATGCTTCTGGTGTTTTTCAGTTAATGATTTCTGTAGGTTGTGTGTGTTTGGAACAGCTTTATCTAATAAATAAGTTGTCTTGCTTGTTTATCCTGTATTATAATTAATATTATATTTTTATTCCTCTTTGTGTTCGTACAGTGCATTGAATTAAATTGGATTGATTTTATTACTTACATCCTTCATATACATGAGGAGTAAAAATCTTTACGTTACGTCTCCATCTAAATGTGCAATTATAGTAATTTATAATGAATATTATGTACAACAGGACAGTCAATATAACATAGAAATACAGTAGCGTCAGCATGAATTAATCAGTCTGACGGCCTGGTGGAAGGAGATGTCCAGAAGCCTGTTGGTCCTGGCTTTTATGCTGCGGTACCGTTTCTCGGATGGTAGCAGCAGGAACAGTTTGTGGTTTGAGTAACTCAGGCCTCCAATGATCCTTTGGGCCCTTTTTTTCACACACGTCTTTGTAAATGTCCTAAATCATGGGAAGTTCACATCTACAGATGCGCTGGGCTGTCTGCATCACTCTCTGCAGAGTCCTGCAACTTAGGGAAGTACAGTTCCCATACCAGGTAATGATGCAGCCTGTCAGGATGCTCTCAATTGTGACCCTCTAGGAAGTTCTTAGAATTTGGGGGGCCATGCCAAACTCCTTCAAACAGCTAAGGTGAAAGAGGCGCTGTTGTGCCTTTTTCACCACACAGTCGTTAAGTACAGACCATGTGAGATCCGAGGAACTTAAAGCTCTCTCTCAACCCCAAATCCATTGATGTCTATAGGGGTTAGCCTGTCTTCGTTCCTCCTGTAGTCCACAACCAGCTCCTTTATTTTTGCGACATTGAGGGACAGGTTTTCTTCTTGACACCACTGTGTCAGGGTGATGACTTTATTAATTGAGATTAGGCCAGTGTAGTGTCACAGCAAATTTAATTACCAGATTGGAGCTGTGGTTGGTGACACAATCATGGATATACAGAGAGAAAAGGTGGGGGCTTAGTACACAGCCCTGAGGGGCACTGTTGTAGATAAGGTGGATGTGGAGAGGATGTTTCCTCTGCTGGAAGTATCCAGAACTAGAGGGCACAGACTCAAAATTGAAGGGTGTCCTTTTAGAATAGAGGTAAGAAGGAATTATTTTAACCAAAGAGTTGTGAAACTGTGGAATGCTCTGCGACAGACTGCAGTGGAGGCCAAGTCCGTGGGAAAGCAGAAGTTAATAGGTTCCCGAATGGTAAGAGGGTTGAATGAAATCTGGGATCAGCCATGATGAAATGGCAGAGCAGACTCAATGGGCTGAATGGCCTAATTCTGCTCCTATGTCTTTTGGTCTCGTATTTTGCACATTGGTTGTTTGTCTGTCTTGTTGGGTGTGATCTTTCATTGATTCTATTGTGTTTCTTGTATTTACTGTGAATGCCCACAAGAAAATGTATCTCAGGGTGGTAAATGGTGACATATATGTACTTTGATAATAAATTTACATTGAACTTTGAACTTTGTTTGATTTTTCCTCTCCATTCTTCTGCCTTCTCCCATAACCTTTGGTGCCATTATGATTCAAGAAGCAATTCCACTTCCATTAGCAGAAATTCTGTCCTCGTTCAAATATTACATCACTGCAATTACACTCAATTCCACACTCCTGCCATGCTTGCCCATCTAATGCGATTGGCCTCCATAGTGCTATGTGCTAACCCAGTTCCTCTACAATGCTTCTCAGCTTCATCTCTCATCACTCCCGGTGAAAGCAGCTGCCACGAGTACTCCACTTGCTGAGCCACACACTCGGTGGCCACTTTATTGGGTACACCTGCTCATTCAGAGCGCCCTCTTCTTCGTGGTGGCGTGTTGGGGAGGAAGCATTAAGAAGAGGGACGCCTCACATCTTAATAAGCTGGTAAGGAAGGCGGGCTCTGTCGTGGGCAAAGTACTGGAGAGTTTAACATCGGTAGCTGAGCGAAGGGCGCTGAGTAGGCTACGGTCAATTATGGAAAACTCTGAACATCCTCTACATAGCACCATCCAGAGACAGAGAAGCAGTTTCAGCGACAGGTTACTATCGATGCAATGCTCCTCAGACAGGATGAAGAGGTCAATACTCCCCAATGCCATTAGGCTTTACAATTCAACCGCCAGGACTTAAGAACTTTTTAAAAGCTATTATTAATGCTTTTTGAGATAGTGATTTAGATGCATATCATATTTTTTACTGAGTTAAGTATTGTATGTAATTAGTTTTGCTACAACAGGTGTACGGGACATTGGAAAAAAGTTGAATTTCCCCATGGGGATGAATAAAGTATCTATCTATCTATCTATCTATCTATCTATCTATCTATCTATCTATCTATCTCTCTCTCTATTATTGCAGATATCTCATGAGTAATCGTGTGGCAGCAGCTCAATGCATGACAGCATGCAGACATGGTCCAGAGGTACAGACCAAACATCAGAATGGGGTAGGAATGTCATCTAAGTGATTTTGACTGTGGAATGATTGTTGGTGCCAGACGGGGTGGTTTGAGTATCTCAGAAACCACTTATCTTCTGGGATTTTCACACACAACCATCTCTAGAGTTTGCAGAGAAGGGTGTGAAAATCAAAAAACATCTAGTGGGCATCTGTTCTGTGGGCAAAAATATCCGAAATGGCAAAGAGGTCAGAGAATGGCCAGACTGGTTCAAGCTAACAGGAAGGTGACAGTAACTCCAATAACCACACATCACACCATCTCTGAACGCACAGCAAACCAAACCTTGAAGTGGATGGGCTGCAGCAGCAGAAGACCATGAACATGCACTGAGGGGCCACTTCATGAGGTACCAGAGCACCTAATAAAGTGGCCACTGAGTGTTCAATAATGTTTATACCTGAGAGATGTATGTGCAGTCCGAAAGAGTGTAAGCCATAGGAGGAGAATTAGGCCATTCAGCCCATTGAGTCTGCTCCCCCATTCCATCAAGGCTGATCCTGGATCCCACTCAACCCCATACACCTGCCTTCTCTCCATATCCTTTGATGCCCTGACCAATCAGGAAACTATCAACTTAAATATACCCACAAACTTGGCCTCCACTGCAGTCTGTGGCAGAGCATTCCACAGATTCACTACTCTCTGGCTAAAAAAATCCTCCTTGCCTCTGTTCTAAAAGGTCATCCCTCAAATTTGAGGCCTTGCTCTCTAGTTCTGGATACCCCCACCTTGGGAAGCATCCTCTCCACATCCACCCTACTAATCCTTTCGACATTAAGTAGGTTTCAATGAGATCCCCCTGCACTCTTCTAAACTTCAGTGAGTACAGGCCCAAAGCTGCCAAACGCTTCACATATGTTAATCCCTTCATTCCTGAAATCATCCTTGTGAACTTCCTCCGGACTCTCTCCAATGACAACACATCCTTTCTGAGATATGGGTCCCCAAACTGCAGGTAATACCCCAGGAGTGACCTAATTAATGTCTTAAAAGCCTCAGGATTATCTCCTAGCATTTATATTCTATTTCCCTTGAAATAAATTCCAACATTGCATACGACTTCTTTATCACAGACTCAACCTGTAAATTAACTTTCTGGGAGTCTCCTAAGTCCCTCTGTACCTCTGATGTTTGAACATTCTTCACACTTAGATAACAGTCCACACTATTGTTCCTTTTACCAAAATACATTATCATACATTTCCCAACACTTTATTCCATCTGCCACTTTTTGCCCCTTCTTCCAATTTGTCTAAGCCCTGCTGCAATCACATTGCTTGCTCAGCACTACCTCCCCCTTCACCTACCTTCATATCATCTGCAAACTTTGCCACAAAGCCATCAATTCCATTAACTAAATCACTGACAAACAATGTGAAAAGCAGCAGTCCCAATACTACCCTGTGAGGAACACCACTAGTCACTGGCAGCCAACCAGAAAAGGCTCCCACTCACTGCCTCCTGCCTGTCAACCATTCTGCTATCTATGCCAGTATCTTTTCTGTAGCGCCACAGGATTTAATCTTGTTAAGCAGCCTCATGTGTGGCACCTTATCAAATACCTTCTGAAAATCCAAGTGAAATCCACTGCCTCTCCTTTGTCCACCCTGTTTATTACTTCCTTGAAGAACTCTAACAGATTTGTCAGAGAAGATTTCCCTTTACAGAGACCATGCTGACTTTGACTTAATTTACCATTAGTCTCCAAGTACCCTGAAACTTCATCTTTAATAATAGACTCCAACACTTTCCCAACTACAGAGGTTAGGCTAACTGGCCCATAATTTCCTTTGTTTGGCCTTCCTCACTTAAGAGTGGAGAGGCATCTGCAATCTTCCAGTCCTCCAGGATCATGCCAGATTCAACTGATTCTTGAAAGATCATGACCAATGCATCCGTTATCTCTTCAGCAACCTCTCTCTGGACTCTGGGATGTAGTCCATCTGGTCCAGGTGACTTATCCACCTTAAAACCTTTGAGTTTGCCTGGCATTTTTTCCTTTGTAATAGCAATGGAACTCACTCCTGCTCCCTGACATTCACGAACCTCTGGCACACTGCTAATGTTTCGCAGAGTGAAGACAGATGCAAAGTACCCATTAAGCTCAACTGCCATTTCTTTGTCCCCATTACTACCTCACCAAGATCATATTCCAATGGTCCAACATCAACTCTCACCTCCCAATTATTCTTTATCTGCTTTATATTATTGGCTAGTTTGCCCTCATATTTTATCTTTTCCCTTCTTATCATATTTCTAGTTGCCTTTTGTTGGATTTTAAAAACTTCCCAATCATCCTTCCCACTCACTTTTGATACCTTTTATGCCCTTTCCTTGGCTTTTATGCAGTCTTTAACTCCTTAACTTCCCTTGTCAGCCACTGTTGCCTACCCCCGCCATTCGAGAACAACTTCTTCTATGGGACATATCTATCCTGTGCCTTGTGAATTATTCCCAGAAACTTCAGCCATCTCTGCTCTGCCGTCATCCCTGCCAGTATCCTCCTCCAATCCACCAGAGCAAGCTCCTCTCTCATGCCTCTGTAATTCCCTTCATTCCATTGCAATACTGATACATGTGATTTGTGCTTCTCCCTCTCAAACTGCAGTACGAATTCAGTCATATTATAATCACTGCCTCCTAAGTTTTCATTTACATTAAGCTCCCTAATAAAATCTGGGCTGTAACGAAAAGCTCAGTCTAAGACAGCCTTTCCCCGAGTAGGCTCTAAAAAACCATCTTGTAGACATTCAACAACTTCCCTCTCTTGTGATCTGACACCAACCTGATTTTCCCAATCCCCTTGCATATTGAAGTCCCCCATTACAATTGTGTCATTACCTTTATTAAATGCCTTTTCCAGCTCCTTTTGCAATCTCAACCTCACATCTTGGCTTCTATTTGGAGGCCAATATGATTCCTTTTTTTTTTATCCTTGCAATTTCTCAACTCCACCCACAAAGATTCAGCATTCTCTGACCCTATGTCACCTCTTTCTAAAGATGTAATTCCATCTCTTACCAACAGACCCACACCACCACCTATGCCTTCCTGCCTGTTCTTTCAGTGCAAAGTATAATCCTTGATATTAAGCTGCCAACTGTGGCCTTCTTTCAGCCACGACTCAGTGATGCCCACAATGTCACACCGACCAATCTCTAATAGTGCCACGAGTTCAGCCACCTTATTCCAAATGCTATACACATTTAAATCCAGCACCTTCAGTCCTGCATTCTTCACCCTTTTGAATTTTGCCTCTGTGGTACAATTTAACTCTTTGCTCTGTCTGCACTTGTACCCAATCATTGGCTTGTCCTTCCTTCCATTCATCATCTCCTTGTAATCCTGTTGGCTCATCCTCAGCTCTATCATCCTGGTTCCCATCCCACTGCCATATTAGTTTGCACCATTCCCAACGGCTGGAGAGATGGACTCCTGTAGGGAATTCTTAGAATATCTGTGATGGTGCTATTATATCTGGTATGGTGGGAGGGGGAGGTGCTGCTGCGCGGGATCATAAGAAGCTATAGGAGGTTATGTACCTGGACCCGTCATATAAATATAATTGTGACTAAAGCACAACTGTGCTTCTACTTCCTCAGGGGTCTGCGGAGATTCGTCATCAAAAACATTGGCAAGCCTCTGTAGAGGAGTGGTGCAAAGTCTGCTGACTGTGGCCTGGTGTGGCAACACCAACGCCTTCGAGTGGAAAGTCCTACAAAAATCAGTGGATTTGGCCCAGCACATCACAGGTAAAGTCGGTGATCATTTCCTGATCAGTCAGGGCATCAAAGGATATAGCAAGAAGGCAGGTGTATGGGGTTGAGTGGGATCCCGGATTAGCCAGGATCAAATAGCAGAGCAGAGTTAATGGGCTGAATAGCCTAAGTCTGTTCCTATGTCTTATGGTCTAAAAGGGGATAAATACACTCATTCTATTTCTGGAGTTTCCACAACTGATGATCTCACTGTAAGGATTCTTTATCTTGTTATTTCATGCTCTCGTTATTTATTGCTATTGATTTATTTATTTACATTTGCATGTGCACAGCTTGTTGTCCAATCGTACTGTTTACAGTTACTGTTCTATGCATTTCCTAAGCATGCCCACAGAAAAGGAATCTCAGGATTGTGTATACCTGAGAATAAATTCTATCTTGAACTTTGAACCTTGAAATTCAACTGACCATTTAAGTTCATAAACTTCAGTCCCAACAAATCCAACTGACCATCAGAGTTCATAAACTTCAGTCCCAACAAATCCAACTGACCATCAGAGTTCATAAACTTCAGTCCCAACAAATCCAACTGACCATCAGAGTTCATAAACTTCAGTCCCAACAAATCCAACTGACCATCAGAGTTCAGAAACTTCAGTCCCAACAAATCCAACTGACCATCAGAGTTCATAAACTTCAGTCCCAACAAATCCAACTGACCATCAGAGTTCATAAACTTCAGTCCCAACAAATCCAACTGACCATCAGAGTTCATAAACTTCAGTCCCAACAAATCCAACTGACCATCAGAGTTCATAAACTTCAGTCCCAACAAATCCAACTGACCATCAGAGTTGCAGGAGTTCATGGGCATCACCGTTGTGTCCCCAAAGCTGCTCAGATCATGCCACCTCCTCTACAAGGCCTTTAAGGGAAAAGCGGTCAAGCACGTCGTGGACTGGACAGAGGAAAGGTCCAAGGCATTCTTGGATACTAAGCAGGCATTGTCTAATAGAATGCTGCTGGCACACCCCCTCCCAGTCGCACCAATCACTCTCACCACCGTCGTGCTGGATTGTGCGGTCGGCGCGGTGCATGAGCAGTTAGTCAACAGAGTTTGGCAGCCTCTCGCCTTTTTGTAGCCGTTCATAAACTTCAATCCCAACAATGTCATTTGACGATCCGAGTAAATAAACTTCAATCCCAGCAAAGTAGTCTAACAATCTGAGTTCATAAACTTCAGTCCCAACAACGTCATCCAACCATCTGAGTTGATAAGCTTCACCTCCACAAATTCAACTGACCATCCAAGTTCATAAACTTTATGTCCCAACAATATCAACTGACCATCCAAATCCATAAACCTATGTCCCAACGATGTCAACTGACCATCCGAGTTCATAAGCTTTAGTCCCAACAAATTAATCTGACCATCTGAGTACATAAACTTCATCCCTACAATGTCATCTGACCATCTGAGTTCATAAACTTCATTCACAACATCTTCAGACCAAACGAGTTCATAAACTTCAGCCCAGACAAGTTCAATTGGCCATGCAAGTTCAGAAAATTCAGTCCCAACAAATGGATCTGAAAATCAGAGTTCATAAACTTCAGTCCCTACAATGTCATCTAACCATTCGAGTACATAAACATCAATCCCAGCAAAGTTATCTGACAATCTAAGTTCATAAACTTCAGTCCCAACAACTTCAACTGACTATTCGAGTTCATAAATTTCAGTTCCAATGACTTCTTCTAATGATCTGAGTTCATAAACTTCAGTCCCAACATCGTCATCTGATCATCTGAGTTGATAAGCTACATCCAAACAAATTCAACTGACCATCCAAGTTCATAAATGTCAGTCCCAACAACATCATCTGACCATCACAGTTCATAAACTTCAGTCCCAACAACTTCATCTAATGATCCAAGTTCATAAACTTCAGTCCCAACAAATTCAACAACCATCCAAGTTCATAAACTTCAGTCCTAACACCTTCAACTGACTATCCAAGTTCATAAATTTCAGTCACGACACATTCAGCTGACCATCTGAGTGCATAGACTTCAGTCCCAACAACATTATCTGACCATCAGAGTTCGAACTTTATCCTGAACATTCATCTAATCTCCAAGTTCATAAACTTTAGTCCCAACAAATTCATCTGACCATCTGAGTTCATAAACTTCATCCCAACAACATCATCTGACCACCTAAGTTCTTAACCTTCAGTCCCAACAATATCATCCGACCATCCAAACTCATAAACTTCAGTCCCAACAAGTTCATCTAACCACCCAAGTTCATAAACTACAGTCCCAAGAAATTTATCTGAACATCCCAATTGCTGAATGTCAGTCCCAACAATGTCATCTGACCATCACAGTTCAGAAACTTCAGTCCTTAGAAATTCACCTGACCGTCCCAGTTCCTAAATGTCAGTGTCAATAACTTCACCTGATGATCCGAGTTCATAAATGTCAGTCCCAACAACATCATCTGACATCTCAACCATCAGGCTCTTGAACCAGAGGGGGTGACTTCACTCAACTTAACACTGAACCATTTCCACAAATTATGAACTAGCTTGCAAGGACTCTCCGACTGACATTCCCCATATTTATTGCACATTTATTATTATTATTTTATTTTAGTATTTGCACAGTTTATTGTCTTTTGTTTATTTATTTAGAGATACAGCATGGAACTGGGCCCTCCGGCCCTTCGAGCTGCAGCACCAGCAACCCCTGATTTAACCCTAACCTAATCACTGGACGACTAATTAACTACTAACCAGTGCATCTTTGGAATGTGGGAAGAAACCAGAGTACCTAGACATAACCTACCCATTCCATGGGAAGACCATCCTAACTCCTAATTCGAGATGCCGGGATTGAACTCTGAGCTCTGACGCACTGAACTGTAATAGTGCTGTGCTAACCGCTACACTTCCGTGGCGCCCACTGCCCATTGGTTGCTCATCCATCTCTGTTGCGTGCGGTTTTTCATTGAACCTACTATGTTTCATTGCATTTACTGTGAATGCCCACAAGAAAATGAATCTCAGAGTTATACAGGGTGACACATTTTATATGTGCTTTGACAATAAATTTACTTAGAACTTTGAAATAAATTAATCACAGGTCTATGCTGATCAATATCAATCCGACAATTATCGACTAAGACGATGAGATGACTTTCTGTCCTTGGGAGGTCTGAACATCAGATGTTAACAAAGCTCTGGGATACATGAGAAAGAGTGACACACTTCAGGCTGCCAGCTGGGGTAAGCTTCACTCCTTTGGAAATCAGAGAACAAGCAGATTATTAATACATTAATGGGAACAGATAAAAATACTGGAGAGAACTCATTTCAACCCAAACCATCTAATCTTATTTTACCATATAAATCACACGATTTGCATTTCCAAGGCACCTTTCATATAGTAACAAGTCCCAAGGCACTTTCTGGAGTCATAGCCAGAGAAAAAAAATATTACACTGAGCAACTAGAGAATCCGTAAGGAAAGGAGGCTAAAGCTTATTCAATGAGACACATTTTAAGAAATGTCTAAAAGGGGACGCAGTAATTCAGGGAGAAAATTCACAGTTTTAGTCCTTAGCAGCTATAGGTTCTTCAGCTGTCAAGAATGAAGCGTGAAACTTGGTGCTTATGACCATCTGATTATATGTCACAAGAGCAGAAAACAAACAAGAAAGAGGAGTTCAACAGACCTTAAGACATAGGAGCAGAATTAGGCCATTCAGCCCACTGAGACTGCTCCACCATTTTATCATGACTGGTTTATTTTCCCTCTCAGCCCCATTTGCCTGCCTTCTCCCCATAACATTTGACATCCTGTCTAATCAAGAACTATCAACTTCAGCTTTAAATATACCCTTTGACCTGGCCTCCACAGATTCACCACCCTCTGGCTGAAGAAATTCTCCTCATCTCTGTTCTAAACAGACACCCCTCTATGCTGAGGCTGTGCCCTCTGGTCCTAGACTCCCCCACTATAGGTAACATCTTCTCCACATCCACTCTATCTGTGTCCTCTGGTCCTAGACTCCCCCACTATAGGAAACATCCTCTCCACATCTGCTCTATCTGTGTCCTCTGGTCCTAGACTCCCCCACTATAGGTAACATCCTCTCCACATCCACTCTATCTGTGTCTGGTCCTAGACTCCCTCACTATAGGTAACATCTTCTCCACATCCATTCCATCTAAGCCTTCAAAGTGCCTCATGGGTGGCACGTTCCATAGACCAGCCTCATCTGTGCCTTTGCTGGATTCCAATGCTTTTGTGATTCAAAGGTCCTCAGAAGTCAGAACTTCATAAAGTTTATTGCTAAGCAATTTATTATAAGAACAAAGAAAGAAAGAGGAGCTGAGAGAACTAAGAAAGAACAAAGGAAAAAGCAGTTGTGGTTGTCTCATAGTCAGACTAGAGATAACAAAAATTCCATTGCTAACAATGAGCTATGAAATTGCCAGATTCATGCCATGTCACACCTGCTACTGAAAACTAAGTTTCTAGAAGCAACTGCACCAGAATTGCTGTAAAATTCACTGAATAATCACGTAGGTTATTACATAAAATACAAACAAGGAAATGTAGGAAAGTTAAATTACAAGAAAAACATTATAATTCTACCCCCAGTCTAATAGAGCATGGTTATTAGTGATCTTGTGACCAACATGATGAAAAAGCCTGTATGCCTTTACTTATTTATGTCAAGCTATTTTTCATTTGCAGTTTGAGGAGATTGGGGAGATCAACTAAAACACTTCTACAAACGTACTGTGGGAGCATTCTGACTGGCTATCTCACCGTCCGGTATGGTGGGGGGTGGCTGGCTACTGCACAAGATAGAAATCAGTTGCAGAAACTTATCAAGTTAGTCAGCTCCACCATGGGTACTAGCTTCTGTAGTATCAAAGACATCTTCAAGGAGCAGTGCCTTAGGAAGGGGACATCTATCATTGAGGATCCCAGCACACAGGACATGCCCTTATCTCACTGTTACCATCAGGTAGGAGGTACAGAAGCCTGAAGGCACACACTCAGCGATTCAGAAACATTTTCTTCCCCTCTGCCATCCGATTCCTAAATGGACATTGAAGCTTTGGACACTACCTCAGTAACTTCTTTATTTCTGTTGCTTTGCACTACTTGCTTTGACCTAGCTGCTTAATAGACTTGTACGTACTTAATGCAACTTGTTTTTTTTCTCTATATAACTATTGATCATGCAGTTCATTGTATTGCTGACGCAAAGTTAACAAATTTCACAACATATGCCGGTGATATTAAACTTGATTCTGACTCAGACTGTGGTCACCAGTAGACATGGTGAACTGATGGGCTTGTCTCTGTGCATTATTAACCAATGACCTAATGCATGGGGTGTATGGGGGACTCAGGGAGGGGTAGCTCCTGTAGTGCAGAGCCTTGCAGTGTCCATTCTGGGGCAGCTTACTCACTGACCCTCAGGTGAAGACCACTCTGGCCAGACTGGTCGACTTCCTACTTTGAAACTGTAACTGCTGGATACAAGGGACATTACCGACCCACCCACCATTTACACATCAATTTAATCACCTGTTGTTCTTGGGCAAAGATAAAGTCAAATGGGTTTACCACTCACATTGGTTTGTTCACGAGCTGCTAAAATGAAGAAGTAGAGGCAGATTTAGAGATTAACTTTATTTAGTTTTTTTATTTAGAGGTAGGCTTCATTTGACACATGTACAATGAAATGGGCCGTTTTGCATCAATGGCCAACACAGTCCGAGACTGTGCTCGGTGATCCCTGGTGCTCGAAAGCAATTACGCTAACCTCTACGCCAGCGTGCATACATGAGTAAATTGTCAGGCTGAAGAAGAATAGAGATTTCAAATGGCAAGGCTTGGGAATTAATCTATAAAGTGGATGAAAATTTTAAATGAGACACTCCCTAAGCTCCAGAACACTCAAATAATCTTGTTCCAGCCTCTAAAAAATGGTACAGTAACCATTAACACAAGAGATTCTGCAGCTGCTGGAAATCCAGAGCAACACACACAAAATGCTGGAGGAACTCAGCAAGCCAGGCAGCATCTATGGAGGGGAATAAACATTCGATGTTTCAGGCCAAGACCCTTCATCAGGATCCATCCTGATTAAGGGTGAAAAGTAACAATCTTGTAGCTTCATTATCCTTATTAAAGCAATGACAACTTAAACAATGATTTAAGTCTGGACAATTTAAGCACCAAGTCTGACTGAAAAGATCAGGGTGTTGGGGCCGGATGCAAGGGACAGGCTGGTTCGGCTCAATGTTCTGCGAGGTTTACTCGTCTCTGCAGGGAACTGAGGCCATGGGCTGTAAGTAAGGCTCCCCTGGAATGGCTGCAGCAATGCCTCGGTTTTGTAAACTTCAGTACAGAATGCTATTTACTTACTTTTGTTGTTTGCTCAATTGGTTTATTTCCTCCCTGCACACCGTGAGTTTGACAGTCTGTCTTTGTTTAATAGGTTCCATTGGGTTTCTTTGTTTTGTGGCTGCCTGTAAGGAGAGGAATCTGAAGGTTGTGTAAAGTATACATACATTTATAAGATATGTACTTTATACCTCTGAATCACTTTATAAATAATGATTCATGCTTCAACCATAACTGGCTTCACTGTGGAAAATCAGTCATCAGCTCCACATGGTGCACAGCAAGATCCCACTTTGGAGTCGGTGGGTTGGTCATTTTTTGTGAGTGTTGGGGGAGGAATTTTGGACAGGATATCTCTCAGTCGCAGAGATAAACAAAGCAATTTTCAATGTACTTTGCTGCCAGGCTGATTAACTTTCCTTTTAAATATTACTACTAATTATCTCCATCTTACAATCTGATTCATTACCAGTGCCTTCTTGAAGAAGACTATTGAGTTATTAAACAGATTCTGTTACACCGAGGCACTTCGGGAAAAAAACAAGCTGACTTCTTTTATTCATTTGATTTGATGCCTTTTTTATTTTCAAAGTTCAAGGTAAATTTGTAATTAAGTACGTGTGACACCATATACAACACTGAGGTTCATTTTCTTGTGGGCATACTCAATAAATCTATGGAATAAAAACCATAACTGAATCAATGGAAGACGACTCAACTAGAGCAGTCAACCAGAGTGCAGAAGACAACAGACTGTGCGAATGCAAAAGGAAGAAATAAATACATGAGCAATAAATATCAAAGCATGAGATGAAGAGTGAAAGATGAAAAGTGAGTCCATAGGTTGTAGGGACAGTTCAATGATGGGGTGAGTGAGGTTGAGTGAAGTTAATCAATATTAAAAATTTTAAGTTTTAATAATTTTACTTAGGTCTTAGGTCAAAAGGGCACTTTAAAATCACAGTAGTTGAGAAATCTGTATCACATCCATCTTTTCAAGTTCCATCACTGAATATATTCCAAGGGCACTACATGAAGAAGGTGCAGAGAAGACACACCACAACGTTGCAGTGTTTCATGAGGAGGAGAGACTGTGCAGCCTGGGTCTGTATTTTCAGAGCTGAGGAAGCTCAAAGCTGATTGGATAGGATTAAACAAATTATTTGTCTTTCTTACACTCAAATACCTTCTCAACCAGTACTCCCAAGGTATTCTCAGTTGTACCATGACCACTGCTTGGAGGTTTCTGACAGAATAACCATGTCAGGCCTTAGTGGTGATGATGCGATAAAGTCAGGAACTTTAACAGCTTGACACCGTAGCAATCAAGCCTGCTGATGATCTGGGCTGAGGCTATGGTTGGTCTCCAGCTTTGACAAAAGCTATGGGCTTTCTGGGTTGGTGGAGGTGCCTACTGTTAGGTGTTATTTGTATCATGGACATCAAACCATTCAGTAAAATGTGTCGCTTGCCTCCATAACCAACATAGTCTGAGAACAGCCCACAAGTGGTGACATACTTCCAGCACCAACAAAGCACACCTACAACTTTCCAACCCAACCCCAGACGTCTTTGGGATGTGGGAGGAAACCGGATCAGCTGGAGGAAACATGGAGAACATACAAACTCCTGACTGACAGCGGTGGGAATTGAACCCGGGTTGCTGGTGCCGTAAAACGTTACACTAACCACCATGCTAGTGTGCTAGCATCACTTTATGGACATACGATCAGTCTGTGTATATAAGCTCTCTGATGTATTTATACTTATTGTGTTTTATTATTATCGTGCCCTTTATCTCATTGTTTTTTTGGCTGCATCGGATCTGGAGTAACAATTATTTTGTCCTCCTTTACGCGCATACAGAAAGTGAGATTGAACAATCTCGAACCTTGAGTCTTTGGTTGTTTTTACTGAACTGAGCCATTGCTACTGCCACCCCTTTTGCCTCGGAGCCACGAACAATTTCTGCACACACGCCACGAATGGCTGGGTCCGATCAGCATTCGGAGGATTAATGGGGGTTAATGGCTGGCTGCCTCCAGGCCAGCGTTCAGACTCTGCCTTGGCCGGAGGAAAGGTTAAAGGTTCAACTGCAAATCATGTCCGGGGTGTGTCCCTTTGTCGAGGCACTCCATCTGCAACAGGCATTTTGCTTCCCAACTCCCTGAGTTCAAGTTTTTCAATTATTTTAAAATTCACAGTGACATTTCTCCTCCATTCATTTCTGATGTTTAAAAAAAGCAAAAAAAAATTAATCTCAGCTATTAAAAACAGCAAAAGACAAAATAAAGTCCTGTTCAAAAGGAGTTTTGCCTGTGACAGATTAATTAACAAATTTAATAAAGATTTATCGATTTATTAGTCAAAGCCTTAAGCGCCTTTCTGCAATCGAGGACATTTGTAATACCAAGTAAGCCTCTTCAAATTAATATATTCCATGCAGGAACTTGCTGTGATCGAACAGCTTTTACCAAACTCAGCAAATGCTGCCCTCTAGTGTATAGCTGGCAGCTTTACTACCACACAGCCCTGGAGGCCTGTGCTTCTCTGCAAAATGACTTGCAGAGAGATGATCAAGTCTCCCCCGCCATTGCAGAGCCTGCTTTTCTGACTGGTGCAGATCTGGAGGGATCCTGGAAGACCTCCGTTTCCCTGCACCAACTCTGACTCAATCACCAACGAAGGGAAGCGAGAACGGGTTGGGTTGGCACACTCACCAGTTCTCATCTCATGGGTGAGATTTTCAAGTTCCTGGCTTCAAGTCGACATCTCTGCAGATCTATCCTGGCCCAACATATCGATCCAATCACAAAGACGGCACAACAGCAACCATTCTTCATTAGGAGCTTGAGAAGAAATGGTAGGTCACTAAAGATTCTTGCAGATTACTACAACGTACCATGGAGAGCATTCTGACGTTGCATCATTGGTGTGGAGAGGCCACTGCAGAGGATCAGGCAAAGCTACAGAAAGATGTAAACCCAGACAGCTCCATCAGGGGCTCTAGCCTCCCCAACATCGAGGACGTCTTCAAAAGGCGATGCCTCAAAAAGGCAGCATCCATCGTTATGGACCCCCATCCCCCAGGACATGCCTTCCTCTCATTGCTACCATCAAGGAGTGTTGGCACGTGGCCAAGTGGTTAAGGCGTTTGTCTAGTGATCTGAAGGTCGCTAGTTCGAGCCTTGGCTGAGGCTGCGTGTGTGTCCTTGAGCAAGGCACTTAACATGTTGCTCTGCAACGACACCGGTGCCAAGATGTATGGACAACATCAGTGGCGTGGAGAGGGGAGACTTGCAGCTTGGGCAACTGCCGGTCTTCCATAAAAAAAACTTTGCCCAGGCTTGCACCCTGGAAACTTTCCAAGACTAACGGAGGCCTACACACCATCAAGGAGGAGATACAGAGCTTGAAGGGTCACACTCAATGGTTTAAGAGCAGCTTCTTCCCCTCAGCTCTCAGATTTCTGAATGGACAATGAACCCATGTACACTACCTCACTACTTTTTTTCTTTCTTCTACTCTCTTTTTTGCACTACTAACTTAACTTATTTCAATATATATTTTAATATATATTTCTTATTGTAATGGATAGTTTTTTATAATGTATTACAATGTGTTGTTGGTGCAAAACAACAAATTTCATGACATATGCCAGTGACATTAAACCTGATTTTAGTTCACTATACCTATCGCCAGCCTCCAACGTTACTAATTCTCTCAGAGCAATAGAATATTCTGGAAGTGATCCAGTCTTTGTGGGAAAGGGCCATTGCATTTTATGCACAGCTGAACCAACCAACAGCCCATTTAATCCCAAATTCCATCAAAAAGAAAAAATTACTAGTGTTTTGGAGTGAATGTGGTGTCCACATGGGAATAGGGAATGGGTAAAGCAACAACACAGATCTTTATTGTATCATGGCACGAAGCCTTTACAAACACAATCACTAAGTAGCCGGTATATTTTGGGGGGTGGGGATGCCAGCATGACATACGCCGGGTTTACACTGGGATTCAATACCGGTACAGAAGGGTCAATCTACAGGATCAGAAAAGCTGTCGACAGATGTAAACTCAGTTGTTCCACCGTGAGCACTAGCCTTCCCAGCATCGAGGACATCTTCAAATGGCCGTGGCTCAAGAAAGTGCAGTGTTAGCATTCATTTTGTGAGGACTAGATTGTAAAGGCATCGATATAATGTTAAGGCTTTGGTCAGACCACACTTGGAGAATTGTGAGCAGTTTCAGGGCCCTCACAATCTAAAATCCGTGTTCTAGCTTTGAAGAAGGTCCAGAGAAGGTTCATGAGAATTATCCTGGGAATGAAAGGGTTAACATGTGAGGAGCATTTGATGGTTCTGGGCCTATGTCTCATGGTCTTAAGAAGACAGTATCCATCATTAAGTACCCTCACCTCCCAGGACATGTCCTCTTCTCATTACCACCATTAGGAAGAAGGTACAGTACAGAAGTCTGAAGACACGATTCAACATTTTAGGAAACACCTCTACCATCAGATTTCTGAACAGACCATGAACACTATCTCGATATCTCTCTTTTGCAGTACAGTGATTCTGGTTAACTGGACCATCAGTTAATCGGGGAAGATGCTTATTTGGGACTACTCTTAAACAAAAGCTAATTGAAAAAATTATTGAAATTCCCTTCATTTATTCAGGATACTATACCACTTAATTGAGGCAGGAGATTGTTGCTGAATAGGTGCTAACTAGTGTCGGTTGTGTGGCCATTAAACACTGCGCTGTGCTTAGAAGGAACAATGTTTAAATGGTGACACTTGCATGTTTGTGTTCAAAAGGCAACATTTTTATCACTAATAGTTGGTGAGAAATAAGCAGCAAGGTAATTCAGAATAATTTTATTCACTGCGGTTTCAAGCATTCAGACTGGGAGATGCCAGGAGAGAAAATACTTCAACAAGTTATGAACTATTAAGAGTTTGAAGGTATCAACAACCATCTTGAATGTTACAGTGAAAATAAAGATTTGGAGGATGCAAATGCCCAAAAGTATTGTACGAAGGCTGTCCACTACCTGCACTAGGTGTCTGCACTGATTTTGTTCAATTACTGTCAATCAAAAGAACACGACGAAGTGCATTGGATGAATTCCGAGAAAAACTATTAGTAACCAATACACAGGTTTATAATACTGTAGTACTAAGTGTTCTAATTAGTTCTGCATTTCACTTAATTACATAATTTATTACTCACTTTGTCTTTTTCTATACCTTTTTAAATATTCCCATGAAACTTCAGTTAATTGGGGCAGTCACTTCTTTGGGCCAAAATGTACCAGTCCCGATGTGTCCCAGTGAACTGAATTCACTGTAACCATTTTTTTTAAATTGTAACTTAAGTTTTTTTTGTGTCTTGCACCACACTGCCACCACAAAACAACAAACCTCACAACATATGTCAGTGATAATAAACCTGATTCGAACTGAGCTTGAAACGGCAACACTTTGGTCCACAGGCAAGAGCATTTTACCAACGGTGCTCAGAAGGATGGTCACTGCAGCTGGGCTCATACAACTTCTCCCAGAAGTTGTTCTTTCCCGTGAAACACATTTTAGAGCATGCCTTTCATTCCCAGTCCCCGCATTATCCTGCAACTGCGTTGGCAAAGCTGGGTTTCCAAACTTGGCCACCGACATCCCTTTCTCACTGTCTAGCAGTTACTCCCTGAAGCTGAAACCAAGGACTCAAGACATAGTGAATCACAGTTTATATCACACTGCTATAAACCCTCCGCCTTAGTCTTCACATGCACAGTAATCCCATCCAAAACACCTCGCTCGTGTAAATAAATTACATGGAACTGTTCTGAAGGCAGAAACCTTCACTCCATTTTAATTTAACATTCAAGATTGTTTAATGTCATTCCCAGTACACAAGTGTAAAGGAGAATGAAATAATTGTTACTCCAGATCTGATGCAGCACAAAAAAAAACACAAAAAGGTAAAGAACACAATAATAATTTTAAAATCTCAATAAATATAACTACATAAGATAGCTTACATTTCTAGATTGATTGTGTGTTCATAAACTGACTCTAGGCTGTACATGAAGTGATTGATGGGAAATAATAAAGTAGTGGTGGAGGAGTTGATCACCCTGACTGCTTGGGGAAAGTAACAGTTTTTGAGTCTGGCTGTCCTGGTGCGGATGTTACATAACCTTCTCCCTGATGGGAGTGACACTGATTACATGTCTATGAATTTCTGGTTTCATTTAGAATGAATTTAGAAATCTTCCTGAAGATAACACCAGTTCTTCCTGTCCCAGGCCAGCTTATACAGAGCTCCTAAGTCACCTCAGTGATTCAGCATTGGTTTCAGGGATTCCAGAGTGATTGCAGTGATTGCAATCTGCTCAGAGCCTCCCTGAGTGCGTTACACAAAAAGCCCACTGGATTTGATTTTATTGACTGAGAAGTCCACCTAATTGGTACCACTTGGATACTTACTAGAATCTGATTTCAGCAATAAAGACAAAGATTAGTTTTATTTGTCACATGCACATTGGAACATCGAAACACACAGTGAAATGTAGCTTCAACGACCAACACAGTCCGAGGATGTGCTGGGGGCAGCCCGCAAGTGTCACAATGTTTCTGGTACCAAGATAGCGTGGCACAACATACAAACCCTAACCTGTACTTCTTTGCAGTATGGGAGGAAACCAGAGTACCCGAAGGAAACCCCACATCATCGGGGGGTGAACATAGAATAGTACAGCACACTACAGGCCCTTCGGCCCACAATGTTTTGTGACCTTTTAACCTACTCTAAGATCAATCTAACCCTTCCCTTCCACATAGCCCTCCATTCTTCTGTCATCCATTAAGAGTTTCTTAAATGTCCCTGAAGTATATGCCCCAGGCAGCGTGCTCCGCACACCCACTACTCTCTGTGTAAAAGCACCTATTTCTGACATCCCCCCCATACTTTCCGACAACCATCTTAAAAGATGACCTTCGTATTAGCCACAGCCCTGGGTAAAGTCTCCGACTGTCCACTCGATCTATGCCTCATCATCTCATACACATCTATCAGGTCACCGCTCATCCTCAGAATACAAACTCCTTACAGGCAGTGGCGGAATGGGACCCAGCTTGCTGCAGCAGTCACGGTGTTACGCTACCGTGGCAGGATGAATATTCAGCACACCGCTGGACACATGCCTGGATTGAATGGTTCTGGCATGAAGCTTCCCACCCACAGCAACCCGCTCCCCTCCCTCTGACTGTACACACCATGTCTCCTACCTAAGGGCTCCACACATGGGACTCACTCACCACTGCAGTATGCTAGTGCGATGTCTGCAACAAACCCTGGAGCCATTTCACTGCCTCTCCTCTCCTGCTTCAGTTCCCCACCATCTGCCGAGGCTTTATCCTTAAAGTACCATCACATGGCACAAAGTACTTGCAGCAGATAATCAGGCCATTCGGTCCCCTAGCTAAAACTAGGGCTGATTCCCCATCTTTTAATCTTTCAGTTCCTTCCTCTCCATTATGCTCACGGAATTTCCCTTTAAATGCCACTAGGATATCAGCTTAAGTATTAGAGCAAGACACACAAAATGCTGGAGGAACTCAGCAGGTCAGGCAGCATCTATAGAGGGAAATAAAGAGTCGATGTTTCAGGCTGAGACCCTTCAGAGACCTGATGAAGAATCTCAGCCCGAAATATCAACTGTTTGTTCTCCCCCATTGATGCTACCTGACCTGCTGAGTTCCTCCAGCATATTGAGTCTATTACTACAGATTTCGTGCATCTGCACAATCTCTTGTTACTACCTCAGGGAGGTGAATGCAAGGGAGGTTGTTGAGCAGGGCGTCAGAAAGTTAACTACTGGATTAGCAACCAGTTTGGACATCAAATCAGAGATGCAAGTTCTAATGCCCCTCATAGCTGCTGGGAAGTTACACTCCTACCATGAAGAAAGAATCTGAGGGGTAATAGGCAGAGAGCAGGACAGTGGAAATAGTTGCATTGCCCTTGCATGGGGTCAGAATGGACTCAAAAATCCAAATGGCCTCAGAGATTTAGACAGCACAGAAGAAGACACTTCAATAGCTCATCCATGCTGACCAGAATCCCAGCTGAGCTAATCCCTCCTGCCTACCTTGGCTCATATGCCTTCAAGGAGCTTTACAGGTCATATTTGCAGTATTTTTATTAATTTGCACAGCTTGTCTTCTTTTGCATATTGGTTGTTTGTCAGTCTTTGTTAATGTATGTTTTTTTCGTAGATTCTATTGTAATTTTTCCAGTAAATGCCAGCATCAAGATGAATCTCAAGGTAGTGTATGATAATAAACTTTGACAATAAACTTACTTTGAACTTTGAACCCTTTCCTGTCCATGTACTTGTCAAGCCTCCAATTCCACACTGCAAATCACACCAGAGTAAAAGACAAAAGGGGTTACAGTGCAAATAACAGACTGTGTGGGGCAAAACCACTATTGAGAATTGCTATAGGGGTCTGAAAAGGAATTGGCTATTACAGGTTTACACACTTACCTATCTCCAGTGGCTTATCCTGTGCCCCCCTCACCCTCACCCTACACCTCGAACTCTTACCTGTGGTTCTGATGAAGAGTCATCAGCCTCAAAGATGACTTTTTGTTTCTTGTTCAGCTGGACCTATCAGTAACTTTTACACTTTATTCTGATTGCTACTGTTTTACCTTATTCCAGCTCAACACACTGTCTAGTGATCTGATCTGCATGAATAAATTTCAAAGTAAATCTATTATCAAAGTACAACTAGGTCACCATATACAACCCTGAGAGTCATTGTCTTTGGGCATTCACAGTAAATATAAGAATAAAATCAATAAAAGATTGCACCCAAATATGACAGACAAACAACCAATATACAAAAGACAACAAAATGCTAATACAAAAAGAAAATAAATAGATAGATAGAAAGATAAGCAAGCAATTAATATCAAGACCATGAGATAAAGTGTCCTTGAAGTTGAGTCCATAGGTTGTGGAAACAGTTCAGCAAGTGAAGTTGAGTGAAGTTACCCCCTCTGGTTCAGGGGCCTGATGGTTGAGGGTAATAACTGTTCCTAAACTCGGTGGTGTGGGTTCTGAGGCTCCTGTACCTCCTTCATGATGGCAGCAGCAAGAAGAGAGCATGGAAGGCAGGGCAAAGTTAAGATGGCGCCTAGCAGCAACTCCATTGCCTGCATCTTCGGAAACAGTTTTATTTCTATCTCTGATATTTCTGCTTTCCTTTTCAGGGTGTGGGAGGTACTTTTGGAGACCCTGACCTGGAGTTATGCTCTGACTTTGGATCTTTGTGGGAATGGGATCCGCTCTCAGGGCCTCATGACCAGCCGCTTTTCGATATCTTAAGGATGCGGCCCAGAAGACGAGTGGGCCTTCAGGGTTCTAGGGTTTTGTGACTCTGGGGACGGGCTGATTCTAGGCCGGTGCCCCTGACTGAAGCGTCACGTGAGAACACGGAACATCGGGAGCAGTGGGCTAGCTACTGGAGGGTTGGGTGTCCGGAGGTCTCCGCCTTCTGGTGCTGACTCTCCGGGCGCAGACATCAGAAAAAGCGATGCAACAGACTTTTAACATCATAAATTAGCGAGTTGTTTGTTATGTCTCCCCTCTCGCTGTGAAACGGGGAAACCTCTGTATCCCTTTTTCCATTGAGAGAGCCTGTGGGATGTTGAATTATCTGGTGAACGAGTAGTCTTTGGGGTTCTGCAAGTCTGTGTCTTTACTGATGCTTTGCTGCACACTCAGTGGAGGGTGCTGATGCTTTCTTACTGGTGGGGGAGAGGGGTCGTTGCCTTGTTCATGGGAGGGGGAATTGGGGGAAGGGCTTTGGGGTTCTATCGTTCATTCTTTGGGGCACTCCTCTCTTTTCATGGATGCCTGAGAAGAAAAAGAATTTCAGGATGTATATTGTATACATTTCTCCGACGTTAAATGTACCTGTTGAAATCTGTTGGTCTGAGTGACAGGAGTCCTTGATGATGGACGCTGCTTTTCTTGTGTCAGATGTGCTCAATAAGGGAAGGGCTTTACCCATGATGGGGTGGGCTGTGTCCACTACTTTCTGTAGGCCTGTTCGTTCATGGGCATTGGTGTTTACACACCAGACTGTGATGCAACCAGCCAGTCAGTATTCTCTGCACCAAGCATCTATAGAAATTGGTGAAGTTTGTTAACGACATGTCAAATCTTAACAAATTTCTAAGAAAGTAGAGGTGCCTCTGTGCCTTCTTCATAATAGCACTTACATGCTGGGCCCAGAATAGATTCTCTGAAATTGTAACGAGAATTTAAAGCTTCTGACCCTCTCTACTCTGATCCCTGGATGGGGCCTGGCTCGTGGACCTCTGGTTTCCTCCTCCTGCTCAATAATCAACTTCTTGGTCTTGCTGACACTGAGTGAGAGGTTGTTGTTGTGGAACCACTCAGCCAGATTTCCAATGCCCCTCAATACGTCGATTCATCACCACCTTTGCTTCAGCCAACAACACTGGTGTCGTCAGCAAACCTGAATGTGGCATTGGAGCTGTGTTTGGACTCACGGTCATCAGTGTAAAGTGAGTAGAGCAGGGACCGAGCACACAGCCTTGTGGTGCACCTGTGCTGGTGGAGATGGTGGAGGAGTTGTCATTGCCAATTTGAACTGACTGGGGAGTCTGCAAATGAGGAAACAGAAACATAGAAACATAGAAAATAGGTGCAGGAGTAGGCCATTCGGCCCTTTGAGCCAGCACCGCCATTCAGTATGATCATGGCTGATCATCCAACTCAGAACCCTGTACCTGCTTTCTCTCCATACCCCCGATCCCTTTAGCCACAAGGGCCATATCTAACTTCCTCTTAAATATAGCCAATGAACCGGCCTCAACTGTTTCCTGTGGCAGAGAATTCCACAGATTCACCACTCTCTGTGTGAAGAAGTTTTTCCTCATCTCGGTCCTAAAAGGCTTCCCCTTTATCCTTAAACTGTGACCCCTCGTTCTGGACTTCCCCAACATCGGAAACAATCTTCCTGCATCTAACCTGTCCAATCCCTTTAGAATTTTATACGTTTCAATAAGATCCCCTCTCAATCTTCTAAATTCCAGTGAGTATAAGCCTAGTCGATCCAGTCTTTCTTCATATGAAAGTCCTGCCATCCCAGGAATCAATCTGGTGAACCTTCTCTGTACTCCCTCTATGGCAAGAATGTCTTTCCTCAGATGAGGGGACCAAAACTGCACACAATACTCCAGGTGCGGTCTCACCAAGGCCTTGTACAACTGCAGTAGAACCTCCCTGCTCCTGTTCTCAAATCCTTTTGCTATGAATGCCAACATACCATTTGCCTTTTTCACCGCCTGCTGTACCTGCATGCCTACCTTCAATGACTGGTGTACAATGACACCCAGGTCTCGTTGCACCTCCCCTTTTCCTAATCGGCCACCGTTCAGATAATAATCTGTTTTCCTGTTCTTGCAACCAAAGTGGATAACCTCACATTTATCCACATTAAATTGCATCTGCCATGAATTTGCCCACTCACCAAACCTATCCAAGTCACCCTGCATCCTCTTAGCATCCTCCTCACAGCTAACACCGCCGCCCAGCTTCGTGTCATCCGCAAACTTGGAGATGCTGCATTTAATTCCCTCGTCTAAATCATTAATATATATTGTAGACAACTGGGGTCCCAGCACTGAGCCTTGTGGTACCCCACCAGTCACTGCCCAGCACTGAGCCTTGTGGTACCCCACTAGTCACTGCCCAGCACTGAGCCTTGCGGTACCCCACCAGTCACTGCCCAGCACTGAGCCTTGTGGTACCCCACCAGTCACTGCCCAGCACTGAGCCTTGCGGTATCTCACCAGTCACTGCCCAGCACTGAGCCTTGCGGTATCTCACCAGTCACTGTCCAGCACTGAGCCTTGTGGTACCCCACCAGTCACTGTCCAGCACTGAGCCTTGCGGTACCCCACCAGTCACTGCCCAGCACTGAGCCTTGTGGTACCCCACCAGTCACTGCCCAGCACTGAGCCTTGTGGTACCCCACTAGTCACTGCCCAGCACTGAGCCTTGTGGTACCCCACCAGTCACTGCCCAGCACTGAGCCTTGCGGTACCCCACCAGTCACTGTCCAGCACTGAGCCTTGCGGTACCCCACTAGTCACTGCCCAGCACTGAGCCTTGTGGTACCCCACCAGTCACTGCCCAGCACTGAGCCTTGCGGTACCCCACCAGTCACTGCCCAGCACTGAGCCTTGTGGTACCCCACCAGTCACTGCCCAGCACTGAGCCTTGCGGTATCTCACCAGTCACTGCCCAGCACTGAGCCTTGCGGTATCTCACCAGTCACTGTCCAGCACTGAGCCTTGCGGTACCCCACTAGTCACTGCCCAGCACTCAGCCTTGTGGTACCCCACTAGTCACTGTCCAGCACTGAGCCTTGCGGTACCCCACCAGTCACTGTCCAGCACTGAGCCTTGCGGTACCCCACTAGTCACTGCCCAGCACTGAGCCTTGCGGTACCCCACCAGTCACTGTCCAGCACTGAGCCTTGCGGTACCCCACTAGTCACTGCCCAGCACTGAGCCTTGTGGTACCCCACTAGTCACTGCCCAGCACTGAGCCTTGTGGTACCCCACCAGTCACTGCCCAGCACTGAGCCTTGTGGTACCCCACTAGTCACTGCCCAGCACTGAGCCTTGTGGTACCCCACTAGTCACTGCCCAGCACTGAGCCTTGTGGTACCCCACCAGTCACTGCCCAGCACTGAGCCTTGTGGTACCCCACCAGTCACTGCCCAGCACTGAGCCTTGTGGTACCCCACTAGTCACTGCCCAGCACTGAGCCTTGTGGTACCCCACCAGTCACTGCCCAGCACTGAGCCTTGTGGTACCTCACCAGTCACTGCCCAGCACTGAGCCTTGTGGTACCCCACTAGTCACTGCCCAGCACTGAGCCTTGTGGTACCTCACCAGTCACTGCCCAGCACTGAGCCTTGTGGTACCTCACCAGTCACTGCCCAGCACTGAGCCTTGTGGTACCTCACCAGTCACTGCCCAGCACTGAGCCTTGTGGTACCCCACCAGTCACTGCCCAGCACTGAGCCTTGCGGTACCTCACCAGTCACTGCCCAGCACTGAGCCTTGCGGTACCCCACTAGTCACTGCCCAGCACTGAGCCTTGTGGTACCCCACTAGTCACTGCCCAGCACTGAGCCTTGTGGTACCCCACTAGTCACTGCCCAGCACTGAGCCTTGTGGTACCCCACTAGTCACTGCCCAGCACTGAGCCTTGTGGTACCCCACTAGTCACTGCCCAGCACTGAGCCTTGCGGTACCCCACCAGTCACTGCCCAGCACTGAGCCTTGTGGTACCCCACCAGTCACTGCCCAGCACTGAGCCTTGCGGTACCCCACCAGTCACTGCCCAGCACTGAGCCTTGTGGTACCCCACCAGTCACTGTCCAGCACTGAGCCTTGTGGTACCCCACCAGTCACTGCCCAGCACTGAGCCTTTCGGTACCCCACCAGTCACTGTCCAGCACTGAGCCTTGCGGTACCCCACTAGTCACTGCCCAGCACTGAGCCTTGTGGTACCCCACCAGTCACTGTCCAGCACTGAGCCTTGCGGTACCCCACTAGTCACTGCCCAGCACTGAGCCTTGTGGTACCCCACCAGTCACTGTCCAGCACTCAGCCTTGTGGTACCCCACTAGTCACTGCCCAGCACTGAGCCTTGTGGTACCTCACCAGTCACTGCCCAGCACTGAGCCTTGTGGTACCCCACCAGTCACTGCCCAGCACTGAGCCTTGCGGTACCCCACCAGTCACTGCCTGAGCCTTGTGGTACCCCACCAGTCACTGTCCAGCACTGAGCCTTGTGGTACCCCACCAGTCACTGCCCAGCACTGAGCCTTGTGGTACCCCACCAGTCACTGTCCAGCACTGAGCCTTGTGGTACCCCACCAGTCACTGCCCAGCACTGAGCCTTGTGGTACCCCACCAGTCACTGCCCAGCACTGAGCCTTGCGGTACCCCCACCAGTCACTGCCCAGCACTGAGCCTTGTGGTACCCCACCAGTCACTGCCCAGCACTGAGCCTTGCGGTACCCCACCAGTCACTGCCTGAGCCTTATGGTACCTCACCAGTCACTGCCCAGCACTGAGCCTTGCGGTACCCCACCAGTCACTGCCTGAGCCTTGTGGTACCCCACCAGTCACTGCCCAGCACTCAGCCTTGTGGTACCCCACTAGTCACTGCCCAGCACTGAGCCTTGCGGTACCCCACTAGTCACTGCCCAGCACTGAGCCTTGTGGTACCCCACTAGTCACTGCCCAGCACTGAGCCTTGTGGTACCCCACCAGTCACTGCCCAGCACTCAGCCTTGTGGTACCCCACCAGTCACTGCCCAGCACTGAGCCTTGTGGTACCCCACCAGTCACTGCCCAGCACTGAGCCTTGCGGTACCCCACCAGTCACTGCCCAGCACTGAGCCTTGTGGTACCCCACCAGTCACTGCCCAGCACTGAGCCTTGCGGTACCCCACCAGTCACTGTCCAGCACTGAGCCTTGTGGTACCCCACCAGTCACTGCCCAGCACTGAGCCTTGTGGTACCCCACCAGTCACTGCCCAGCACTGAGCCTTGTGGTACCCCACCAGTCACTGCCCAGCACTGAGCCTTGCGGTACCCCACCAGTCACTGCCTGAGCCTTGTGGTACCCCACCAGTCACTGCCCAGCACTGAGCCTTGTGGTACCCCACCAGTCACTGCCCAGCACTCAGCCTTGCGGTATCTCACCAGTCACTGCCCAGCACTGAGCCTTGTGGTACCCCACCAGTCACTGCCCAGCACTGAGCCTTGTGGTACCCCACCAGTCACTGCCCAGCACTGAGCCTTGCGGTACCCCACTAGTCACTGCCCAGCACTCAGCCTTGTGGTACCCCACCAGTCACTGCCCAGCACTGAGCCTTGTGGTACCCCACCAGTCACTGCCCAGCACTGAGCCTTGTGGTACCCCACCAGTCACTGTCCAGCACTGAGCCTTGTGGTACCCCACCAGTCACTGCCCAGCACTGAGCTTTGCGGTACCCCACCAGTCACTGCCCAGCACTGAGCCTTGCGGTACCCCACCAGTCACTGCCCAGCACTGAGCCTTGTGGTACCCCACTAGTCACTGCCCAGCACTGAGCCTTGTGGTACCCCACCAGTCACTGCCCAGCACTGAGCCTTGCGGTACCCCACCAGTCACTGCCCAGCACTGAGCCTTGTGGTACCCCACCAGTCACTGCCCAGCACTGAGCCTTGCGGTACCCCACTAGTCACTGCCCAGCACTGAGCCTTGCGGTACCCCACTAGTCACTGTCCAGCACTGAGCCTTGCGGTACCCCACCAGTCACTGCCCAGCACTGAGCCTTGTGGTACCCCACTAGTCACTGCCCAGCACTGAGCCTTGCGGTACCCCACTAGTCACTGTCCAGCACTGAGCCTTGCGGTACCCCACCAGTCACTGCCCAGCACTGAGCCTTGTGGTACCCCACTAGTCACTGCCCAGCACTGAGCCTTGTGGTACCCCACTAGTCACTGCCCAGCACTGAGCCTTGTGGTACCCCACTAGTCACTGCCCAGCACTGAGCCTTGCGGTACCCCACCAGTCACTGCCCAGCACTCAGCCTTGTGGTACCCCACCAGTCACTGTCCAGCACTGAGCCTTGTGGTACCCCACCAGTCACTGCCCAGCACTGAGCCTTGTGGTACCCCACCAGTCACTGTCCAGCACTGAGCCTTGTGGTACCCCACCAGTCACTGCCCAGCACTGAGCCTTGCGGTACCCCACCAGTCACTGCCCAGCACTGAGCCTTGTGGTACCCCACCAGTCACTGTCCAGCACTGAGCCTTGTGGTACCCCACCAGTCACTGCCCAGCACTGAGCCTTGCGGTACCCCACTAGTCACTGCCCAGCACTGAGCCTTGTGGTATCCCACTAGTCACTGCCCAGCACTGAGCCTTGTGGTATCCCACTAGTCACTGTCCAGCACTGAGCCTTGTGGTATCCCACTAGTCACTGCCCAGCACTCAGCCTTGCGGTACCCCACCAGTCACTGCCCAGCACTGAGCCTTGTGGTACCTCACCAGTCACTGCCCAGCACTCAGCCTTGTGGTACCTCACCAGTCACTGCCCAGCACTGAGCCTTGTGGTACCTCACCAGTCACTGCCCAGCACTGAGCCTTGTGGTACCCCACCAGTCACTGCCCAGCACTGAGCCTTGCGGTACCCCACCAGTCACTGCCCAGCACTGAGCCTTGTGGTACCCCACCAGTCACTGCCCAGCACTGAGCCTTGCGGTACCCCACCAGTCACTGCCCAGCACTGAGCCTTGTGGTACCCCACTAGTCACTGCCCAGCACTGAGCCTTGCGGTACCCCACTAGTCACTGCCCAGCACTGAGCCTTGTGGTACCCCACCAGTCACTGTCCAGCACTGAGCCTTGCGGTACCCCACCAGTCACTGCCCAGCACTGAGCCTTGCGGTACCCCACCAGTCACTGTCCAGCACTCAGCCTTGTGGTACCCCACTAGTCACTGCCCAGCACTGAGCCTTGTGGTACCCCACCAGTCACTGCCCAGCACTCAGCCTTGTGGTACCCCACTAGTCACTGCCCAGCACTGAGCCTTGCGGTACCCCACCAGTCACTGCCCAGCACTGAGCCTTGTGGTACCCCACCAGTCACTGCCCAGCACTGAGCCTTGCGGTACCCCACCAGTCACTGTCCAGCACTGAGCCTTGCGGTACCCCACTAGTCACTGCCCAGCACTGAGCCTTGCGGTACCCCACCAGTCACTGTCCAGCACTGAGCCTTGTGGTACCCCACTAGTCACTGCCCAGCACTCAGCCTTGTGGTACCCCACTAGTCACTGCCCAGCACTGAGCCTTGCGGTACCCCACCAGTCACTGTCCAGCACTGAGCCTTGTGGTACCCCACCAGTCACTGCCCAGCACTGAGCCTTGTGGTACCTCACCAGTCACTGCCCAGCACTGAGCCTTGTGGTACCCCACCAGTCACTGTCCAGCACTGAGCCTTGCGGTACCCCACTAGTCACTGCCCAGCACTGAGCCTTGCGGTACCCCACTAGTCACTGCCCAGCACTGAGCCTTGTGGTACCCCACCAGTCACTGCCCAGCACTGAGCCTTGCGGTACCCCACTAGTCACTGTCCAGCACTGAGCCTTGTGGTACCCCACTAGTCACTGCCCAGCACTGAGCCTTGCGGTACCCCACTAGTCACTGCCCAGCACTGAGCCTTGCGGTATCTCACCAGTCACTGTCCAGCACTGAGCCTTGTGGTACCCCACCAGTCACTGCCCAGCACTGAGCCTTGCGGTACCCCACTAGTCACTGTCCAGCACTGAGCCTTGTGGTACCCCACCAGTCACTGCCCAGCACTGAGCCTTGCGGTACCCCACTAGTCACTGTCCAGCACTGAGCCTTGTGGTACCCCACCAGTCACTGCCCAGCACTGAGCCTTGTGGTACCCCACCAGTCACTGCCCAGCACTGAGCCTTGTGGTACCCCACCAGTCACTGCCCAGCACTGAGCCTTGTGGTACCCCACCAGTCACTGCCCAGCACTGAGCCTTGCGGTACCCCACTAGTCACTGCCCAGCACTGAGCCTTGTGGTACCCCACCAGTCACTGCCCAGCACTCAGCCTTGCGGTACCCCACTAGTCACTGCCCAGCACTGAGCCTTGTGGTACCCCACTAGTCACTGCCCAGCACTGAGCCTTGTGGTACCCCACCAGTCACTGCCCAGCACTCAGCCTTGTGGTACCCCACCAGTCACTGTCCAGCACTGAGCCTTGCGGTACCCCACTAGTCACTGCCCAGCACTGAGCCTTGTGGTACCCCACTAGTCACTGTCCAGCACTGAGCCTTGCGATACCCCACCAGTCACTGTCCAGCACTGAGCCTTGCGATACCCCACCAGTCACTGCCCAGCACTGAGCCTTGTGGTACCCCACTAGTCACTGCCCAGCACTGAGCCTTGTGGTACCCCACCGGTCACTGCCTGAGCCTTGCGGTACCCCACCAGTCACTGTCCAGCACTGAGCCTTGTGGTACCCCACTAGTCACTGTCCAGCACTGAGCCTTGTGGTACCCCACTAGTCACTGCCCAGCACTGAGCCTTGCGGTACCCCACTAGTCACTGTCCAGCACTGAGCCTTGCGGTACCCCACCAGTCTCTGCCCAGCACTGAGCCTTGCGGTACCCCACTAGTCACTGCCCAGCACTGAGCCTTGCGGTACCCCACCAGTCACTGCCCAGCACTGAGCCTTGCGGTACCCCACCAGTCACTGCCCAGCACTGAGCCTTGTGGTACCCCACTGGTCACTGCCCAGCACTGAGCCTTACGGTACCCCACTAGTCACTGCCCAGCACTGAGCCTTGCGGTATCTCACCAGTCACTGCCCAGCACTGAGCCTTGTGGTACCCCACCAGTCACTGTCCAGCACTGAGCCTTGTGGTACCCCACCAGTCACTGCCCAGCACTGAGCCTTGTGGTACCCCACTAGTCACTGCCCAGCACTGAGCCTTACGGTACCCCACTAGTCACTGCCCAGCACTGAGCCTTGCGGTATCTCACCAGTCACTGCCCAGCACTGAGCCTTGCGGTATCTCACCAGTCACTGCCCAGCACTGAGCCTTGTGGTACCCCACTAGTCACTGCCCAGCACTGAGCCTTACGGTACCCCACTAGTCACTGCCCAGCACTCAGCCTTACGGTACCCCACCAGTCACTGCCCAGCACTGAGCCTTGTGGTACCCCACTAGTCACTGCCCAGCACTGAGCCTTACGGTACCCCACTAGTCACTGCCCAGCACTGAGCCTTGTGGTACCCCACCAGTCACTGCCCAGCACTGAGCCTTGTGGTACCCCACTAGTCACTGCCCAGCACTGAGCCTTGCGGTACCCCACTAGTCACTGCCCAGCACTGAGCCTTGCGGTACCCCACTAGTCACTGCCCAGCACTGAGCCTTGTGGTACCCCACCAGTCACTGCCCAACACTGAGCCTTGTGGTACCCCACCAGTCACTGCCCAGCACTGAGCCTTGCGGTACCCCACCAGTCACTGCCCAGCACTGAGCCTTGCGGTACCCCACTAGTCACTGTCCAGCACCGAGCCTTGTGGTACCCCACCAGTCACTGCCCAGCACTGAGCCTTGTGGTACCTCACTAGTCACTGTCCAGCACTGAGCCTTGCGGTACCCCACTAGTCACTGCCCAGCACTGAGCCTTGTGGTACCCCACTAGTCACTGTCCAGCACTGAGCCTTGCGGTACCCCACTAGTCACTGCCCAGCACTGAGCCTTGTGGTACCCCACTAGTCACTGCCCAGCACTGAGCCTTGTGGTACCTCACCAGTCACTGCCCAGCACTGAGCCTTACGGTACCCCACCAGTCACTGCCCAGCACTGAGCCTTGCGGTACCCCACCAGTCACTGCCCAGCACTCAGCCTTGTGGTACCCCACCAGTCACTGCCCAGCACTGAGCCTTGTGGTACCCCACTAGTCACTGCCCAGCACTGAGCCTTATGGTACCTCACCAGTCACTGCCCAGCACTGAGCCTTGCGGTACCCCACCAGTCACTGCCTGAGCCTTGTGGTACCCCACCAGTCACTGCCCAGCACTCAGCCTTGTGGTACCCCACTAGTCACTGCCCAGCACTGAGCCTTGCGGTACCCCACTAGTCACTGCCCAGCACTGAGCCTTGTGGTACCCCACTAGTCACTGCCCAGCACTGAGCCTTGTGGTACCCCACCAGTCACTGCCCAGCACTCAGCCTTGTGGTACCCCACCAGTCACTGCCCAGCACTGAGCCTTGTGGTACCCCACCAGTCACTGCCCAGCACTGAGCCTTGCGGTACCCCACCAGTCACTGCCCAGCACTGAGCCTTGTGGTACCCCACCAGTCACTGCCCAGCACTGAGCCTTGCGGTACCCCACCAGTCACTGTCCAGCACTGAGCCTTGTGGTACCCCACCAGTCACTGCCCAGCACTGAGCCTTGTGGTACCCCACCAGTCACTGCCCAGCACTGAGCCTTGTGGTACCCCACCAGTCACTGCCCAGCACTGAGCCTTGCGGTACCCCACCAGTCACTGCCTGAGCCTTGTGGTACCCCACCAGTCACTGCCCAGCACTGAGCCTTGTGGTACCCCACCAGTCACTGCCCAGCACTCAGCCTTGCGGTATCTCACCAGTCACTGCCCAGCACTGAGCCTTGTGGTACCCCACCAGTCACTGCCCAGCACTGAGCCTTGTGGTACCCCACCAGTCACTGCCCAGCACTGAGCCTTGCGGTACCCCACTAGTCACTGCCCAGCACTCAGCCTTGTGGTACCCCACCAGTCACTGCCCAGCACTGAGCCTTGTGGTACCCCACCAGTCACTGCCCAGCACTGAGCCTTGTGGTACCCCACCAGTCACTGTCCAGCACTGAGCCTTGTGGTACCCCACCAGTCACTGCCCAGCACTGAGCTTTGCGGTACCCCACCAGTCACTGCCCAGCACTGAGCCTTGCGGTACCCCACCAGTCACTGCCCAGCACTGAGCCTTGTGGTACCCCACTAGTCACTGCCCAGCACTGAGCCTTGTGGTACCCCACCAGTCACTGCCCAGCACTGAGCCTTGCGGTACCCCACCAGTCACTGCCCAGCACTGAGCCTTGTGGTACCCCACCAGTCACTGCCCAGCACTGAGCCTTGCGGTACCCCACTAGTCACTGCCCAGCACTGAGCCTTGCGGTACCCCACTAGTCACTGTCCAGCACTGAGCCTTGCGGTACCCCACCAGTCACTGCCCAGCACTGAGCCTTGTGGTACCCCACTAGTCACTGCCCAGCACTGAGCCTTGCGGTACCCCACTAGTCACTGTCCAGCACTGAGCCTTGCGGTACCCCACCAGTCACTGCCCAGCACTGAGCCTTGTGGTACCCCACTAGTCACTGCCCAGCACTGAGCCTTGTGGTACCCCACTAGTCACTGCCCAGCACTGAGCCTTGTGGTACCCCACTAGTCACTGCCCAGCACTGAGCCTTGCGGTACCCCACCAGTCACTGCCCAGCACTCAGCCTTGTGGTACCCCACCAGTCACTGTCCAGCACTGAGCCTTGTGGTACCCCACCAGTCACTGCCCAGCACTGAGCCTTGTGGTACCCCACCAGTCACTGTCCAGCACTGAGCCTTGTGGTACCCCACCAGTCACTGCCCAGCACTGAGCCTTGCGGTACCCCACCAGTCACTGCCCAGCACTGAGCCTTGTGGTACCCCACCAGTCACTGTCCAGCACTGAGCCTTGTGGTACCCCACCAGTCACTGCCCAGCACTGAGCCTTGCGGTACCCCACTAGTCACTGCCCAGCACTGAGCCTTGTGGTATCCCACTAGTCACTGCCCAGCACTGAGCCTTGTGGTATCCCACTAGTCACTGTCCAGCACTGAGCCTTGTGGTATCCCACTAGTCACTGCCCAGCACTCAGCCTTGCGGTACCCCACCAGTCACTGCCCAGCACTGAGCCTTGTGGTACCTCACCAGTCACTGCCCAGCACTCAGCCTTGTGGTACCTCACCAGTCACTGCCCAGCACTGAGCCTTGTGGTACCTCACCAGTCACTGCCCAGCACTGAGCCTTGTGGTACCCCACCAGTCACTGCCCAGCACTGAGCCTTGCGGTACCCCACCAGTCACTGCCCAGCACTGAGCCTTGTGGTACCCCACCAGTCACTGCCCAGCACTGAGCCTTGCGGTACCCCACCAGTCACTGCCCAGCACTGAGCCTTGTGGTACCCCACTAGTCACTGCCCAGCACTGAGCCTTGCGGTACCCCACTAGTCACTGCCCAGCACTGAGCCTTGTGGTACCCCACCAGTCACTGTCCAGCACTGAGCCTTGCGGTACCCCACCAGTCACTGCCCAGCACTGAGCCTTGCGGTACCCCACCAGTCACTGTCCAGCACTCAGCCTTGTGGTACCCCACTAGTCACTGCCCAGCACTGAGCCTTGTGGTACCCCACCAGTCACTGCCCAGCACTCAGCCTTGTGGTACCCCACTAGTCACTGCCCAGCACTGAGCCTTGCGGTACCCCACCAGTCACTGCCCAGCACTGAGCCTTGTGGTACCCCACCAGTCACTGCCCAGCACTGAGCCTTGCGGTACCCCACCAGTCACTGTCCAGCACTGAGCCTTGCGGTACCCCACTAGTCACTGCCCAGCACTGAGCCTTGCGGTACCCCACCAGTCACTGTCCAGCACTGAGCCTTGTGGTACCCCACTAGTCACTGCCCAGCACTCAGCCTTGTGGTACCCCACTAGTCACTGCCCAGCACTGAGCCTTGCGGTACCCCACCAGTCACTGTCCAGCACTGAGCCTTGTGGTACCCCACCAGTCACTGCCCAGCACTGAGCCTTGTGGTACCTCACCAGTCACTGCCCAGCACTGAGCCTTGTGGTACCCCACCAGTCACTGTCCAGCACTGAGCCTTGCGGTACCCCACTAGTCACTGCCCAGCACTGAGCCTTGCGGTACCCCACTAGTCACTGCCCAGCACTGAGCCTTGTGGTACCCCACCAGTCACTGCCCAGCACTGAGCCTTGCGGTACCCCACTAGTCACTGTCCAGCACTGAGCCTTGTGGTACCCCACTAGTCACTGCCCAGCACTGAGCCTTGCGGTACCCCACTAGTCACTGCCCAGCACTGAGCCTTGCGGTATCTCACCAGTCACTGTCCAGCACTGAGCCTTGTGGTACCCCACCAGTCACTGCCCAGCACTGAGCCTTGCGGTACCCCACTAGTCACTGTCCAGCACTGAGCCTTGTGGTACCCCACCAGTCACTGCCCAGCACTGAGCCTTGCGGTACCCCACTAGTCACTGTCCAGCACTGAGCCTTGTGGTACCCCACCAGTCACTGCCCAGCACTGAGCCTTGTGGTACCCCACCAGTCACTGCCCAGCACTGAGCCTTGTGGTACCCCACCAGTCACTGCCCAGCACTGAGCCTTGTGGTACCCCACCAGTCACTGCCCAGCACTGAGCCTTGCGGTACCCCACTAGTCACTGCCCAGCACTGAGCCTTGTGGTACCCCACCAGTCACTGCCCAGCACTCAGCCTTGCGGTACCCCACTAGTCACTGCCCAGCACTGAGCCTTGTGGTACCCCACTAGTCACTGCCCAGCACTGAGCCTTGTGGTACCCCACCAGTCACTGCCCAGCACTCAGCCTTGTGGTACCCCACCAGTCACTGTCCAGCACTGAGCCTTGCGGTACCCCACTAGTCACTGCCCAGCACTGAGCCTTGTGGTACCCCACTAGTCACTGTCCAGCACTGAGCCTTGCGGTACCCCACCAGTCACTGCCCAGCACTGAGCCTTGTGGTACCCCACTAGTCACTGTCCAGCACTGAGCCTTGCGGTACCCCACTAGTCACTGCCCAGCACTGAGCCTTGTGGTACCCCACTAGTCACTGTCCAGCACTGAGCCTTGCGGTACCCCACCAGTCACTGCCCAGCACTGAGCCTTGTGGTACCCCACCAGTCACTGTCCAGCACTGAGCCTTGCGGTACCCCACCAGTCACTGCCCAGCACTGAGCCTTGTGGTACCCCACTAGTCACTGCCCAGCACTGAGCCTTGAGGTACCCCACTAGTCACTGCCCAGCACTGAGCCTTGTGGTACCCCACTAGTCACTGCCCAGCACTGAGCCTTGTGGTATCTCACCAGTCACTGCCCAGCACTGAGCCTTGTGGTACCCCACTAGTCACTGCCCAGCACTGAGCCTTGTGGTACCCCACTAGTCACTGCCCAGCACTGAGCCTTGCGATACCCCACCAGTCACTGCCCAGCACTGAGCCTTGTGGTACCCCACTAGTCACTGCCCAGCACTGAGCCTTGTGGTACCCCACCGGTCACTGCCTGAGCCTTGCGGTACCCCACCAGTCACTGTCCAGCACTGAGCCTTGTGGTACCCCACTAGTCACTGTCCAGCACTGAGCCTTGTGGTACCCCACTAGTCACTGCCCAGCACTGAGCCTTGCGGTACCCCACTAGTCACTGTCCAGCACTGAGCCTTGCGGTACCCCACCAGTCTCTGCCCAGCACTGAGCCTTGCGGTACCCCACTAGTCACTGCCCAGCACTGAGCCTTGCGGTACCCCACCAGTCACTGCCCAGCACTGAGCCTTGCGGTACCCCACCAGTCACTGCCCAGCACTGAGCCTTGTGGTACCCCACTAGTCACTGCCCAGCACTGAGCCTTGTGGTATCTCACCAGTCACTGCCCAGCACTGAGCCTTGTGGTACCCCACTAGTCACTGCCCAGCACTGAGCCTTGTGGTACCCCACTAGTCACTGCCCAGCACTGAGCCTTGTGGTACCCCACCAGTCACTGCCCAGCACTCAGCCTTGTGGTACCCCACTAGTCACTGTCCAGCACTCAGCCTTGTGGTACCTCACCAGTCACTGTCCAGCACTGAGCCTTGTGGTACCCCACCAGTCACTGTCCAGCACTGAGCCTTGTGGTACCCCACCAGTCACTGTCCAGCACTGAGCCTTGCGATACCCCACCAGTCACTGTCCAGCACTGAGCCTTGCGATACCCCACCAGTCACTGCCCAGCACTGAGCCTTGTGGTACCCCACTAGTCACTGCCCAGCACTGAGCCTTGTGGTACCCCACCGGTCACTGCCTGAGCCTTGCGGTACCCCACCAGTCACTGTCCAGCACTGAGCCTTGTGGTACCCCACTAGTCACTGTCCAGCACTGAGCCTTGTGGTACCCCACTAGTCACTGCCCAGCACTGAGCCTTGCGGTACCCCACTAGTCACTGTCCAGCACTGAGCCTTGCGGTACCCCACCAGTCTCTGCCCAGCACTGAGCCTTGCGGTACCCCACTAGTCACTGCCCAGCACTGAGCCTTGCGGTACCCCACCAGTCACTGCCCAGCACTGAGCCTTGCGGTACCCCACCAGTCACTGCCCAGCACTGAGCCTTGTGGTACCCCACTGGTCACTGCCCAGCACTGAGCCTTACGGTACCCCACTAGTCACTGCCCAGCACTGAGCCTTGCGGTATCTCACCAGTCACTGCCCAGCACTGAGCCTTGTGGTACCCCACCAGTCACTGTCCAGCACTGAGCCTTGTGGTACCCCACCAGTCACTGCCCAGCACTGAGCCTTGTGGTACCCCACTAGTCACTGCCCAGCACTGAGCCTTACGGTACCCCACTAGTCACTGCCCAGCACTGAGCCTTGCGGTATCTCACCAGTCACTGCCCAGCACTGAGCCTTGCGGTATCTCACCAGTCACTGCCCAGCACTGAGCCTTGTGGTACCCCACTAGTCACTGCCCAGCACTGAGCCTTACGGTACCCCACTAGTCACTGCCCAGCACTCAGCCTTACGGTACCCCACCAGTCACTGCCCAGCACTGAGCCTTGTGGTACCCCACTAGTCACTGCCCAGCACTGAGCCTTACGGTACCCCACTAGTCACTGCCCAGCACTGAGCCTTGTGGTACCCCACCAGTCACTGCCCAGCACTGAGCCTTGTGGTACCCCACTAGTCACTGCCCAGCACTGAGCCTTGCGGTACCCCACTAGTCACTGCCCAGCACTGAGCCTTGCGGTACCCCACTAGTCACTGCCCAGCACTGAGCCTTGTGGTACCCCACCAGTCACTGCCCAACACTGAGCCTTGTGGTACCCCACCAGTCACTGCCCAGCACTGAGCCTTGCGGTACCCCACCAGTCACTGCCCAGCACTGAGCCTTGCGGTACCCCACTAGTCACTGTCCAGCACCGAGCCTTGTGGTACCCCACCAGTCACTGCCCAGCACTGAGCCTTGTGGTACCTCACTAGTCACTGTCCAGCACTGAGCCTTGCGGTACCCCACTAGTCACTGCCCAGCACTGAGCCTTGTGGTACCCCACTAGTCACTGTCCAGCACTGAGCCTTGCGGTACCCCACTAGTCACTGCCCAGCACTGAGCCTTGTGGTACCCCACTAGTCACTGCCCAGCACTGAGCCTTGTGGTACCTCACCAGTCACTGCCCAGCACTGAGCCTTACGGTACCCCACCAGTCACTGCCCAGCACTGAGCCTTGCGGTACCCCACCAGTCACTGCCCAGCACTCAGCCTTGTGGTACCCCACCAGTCACTGCCCAGCACTGAGCCTTGTGGTACCCCACTAGTCACTGCCCAGCACTGAGCCTTGTGGTACCCCACCAGTCACTGCCCAGCACTGAGCCTTGTGGTACCCCACTAGTCACTGCCCAGCACTGAGCCTTGCGGTACCTCACCAGTCACTGCCCAGCACTGAGCCTTGCGGTACCCCACTAGTCACTGCAAACCAAGATTCCAGTTGCCATTGAGGCCTGGGTCTTGAAGCTTATTGATTAGTTTTGATGGGATGATAGATATAGTCAGTGAAGAGCGTTCTGATGATTTACATCTTCACTGCCCAGATGTCTCACGGTTGAGTGATGAGCCGGTGAAATGGTATCTGCTGACCTGTTGTAGCAGTAGGCAAATTGGAGTGGATCCAAGTTGCTTCTCGGACAGGAGTCGACACGTTGTCAAAACGGTTAAGCATCGTGGATATAAACACGTCTGGATGATGGTCTATGAGGCAGGTTACCACCTTCTTAGACCCCGCTATGAATGAAGCCTACTTGAAACAGATGGTCTCCAAGAGGACCACGTGGTTCGGAGGCTTGCGTGCCTCAATGGTCCAGAGGACTATGCAGGCAGGATCCAGGGCTTTATGCTTTGGCTCTTGGTAGGGTCACTCATACAGATGAAGAGGACAGTCTAAGAGTGGTCCACCGGTCCTCCAGGTTCGGGGGTTCAGCTCAGGGTAACAACCCTGACTGGAAAAACAAATAGTTACAGAAACAGCAATGAAGAATCCTTCTACATCTGAGTGTGACGGTATTCCTGAGCCTCCACCTGACTGACAGTAGTGAAATCTGAGAGGAAGCTACTGACAAGATGAAGGAAGCGCTGAACCCTGCCAGAGATGGAGGAGCTTCCTCTCTGCACCAAAGCCAGCGGCGTAATGGGCCGTAAGTAAGTCAGTAAAGCCGGCGGGAATCGCAGACTGTCAGAGGGATGGGTTCGAGATATCAGTGAACACTCCAGCACGTGGCCAGGTACCCCGTCTGGGCTGGATGTTTTCTGTGGGTTCACCTCCCTGAAGAATGTCCTCACATTGGTCTCGGAGACTGAAATCACAGGGTTATCTGCGGCTGTGGGAGGTTGTAAGGACGCCAGTCAAGCTTTTGACTCTATCTTGCTACATGTGTCAATACTAAATCAATACCTACTACTGGCAGGGTGTGTGGGTGTCCAGGGAGGGCTAGCACCTCTGATGAAGGGTCTTGTCATGTATTCTGGGACGGCTCAGTCACCTTTGATCCCCACCAGACACTCAGCTCTCACCTGTGGCTCCAAGCAGCAGCGGCCACACCCTGGTGCATCCTTTCAACAGACGGGCTAAACCAGGTGAGGGTAGCCGGTGGCCTCACATCCCACCCAGTGAGATAGGGGCATGTCTGTCCGACCATACGAAGTTGTCTCCGGTGGACTGGGGGGGGTGAGATCTACAGTGAGATCCAACGGCCAGGAAGCTGGTACTGCAACGCTCCGTGGAGAGCGATGTCTGGAAGTACCCTAGTGCAAAGGCTTTAAAAAATCTGCCGCACATGCTTCCTGTCATCGTGGGACACGAGGGACATCCCACAGATATTCGCTGAAATTTAAAGTAAATCAAGTTTACTTTAGAAGCTAAAGAAAAGGACGAGCAAGTTAACGGCAAAGACAGTCAACAAATACTTTATATTTCTCTTCAGAGTGGACTACACTGGAGGTCTAGCAAGTCAGTAAAGATTTCACAGAAAGAGAACTGGACAAATCAAAGGGAAAAGGTACTGATAAGCCCCCTGGATATGATATCCAATGGTTCTAAAAGAGATTAAAGAGATAGAGCTGAGCTTTACTTGTCACATGTATATGGAAACATAGTGAAATGCATCTGTTTTCATCAACGACCAGCAGAGTCTGAGGAAGTGCTGGGGCAGCCTGCAAGTGTCACCAACCAGTGTAGCGTGCCCACAACTCACAAACACTAACCCATACATCCTTGGATTGTGGGAGGAAACTGGAGCACAGACGGAAACCTATGTAGTCACAGAGAGAACATACAAACTGTGGCAGGAACGGAACATTGATCGGCCTTCACTGGTGCAGTAAAGCATTGAACTAACCACCAAGTTGTCGTGCCTGATCCCCTGCTGCCTGATGGTAGATTAATTACAACCCGATTACACCACCCTGCTGCCTGATGGTAGATTCATTACGACCCGATTACACCACCCTGCTGCCTGATTGTAGATTTATTATGACCTGATTACACTCCCCTGCTCCCTGATGGTAGCTTCATTACAACCCAATTACATTACCATGCTGAGTGATGGTAGATTCACTGACAGCGGAAGAGATACTAGATTTATTGGCTCTGACCTTCTTAAACAGAATAGATTCAGGAAAAGTTCAAGGGCAAAGGGAACAGAAATCATTAACACTTCTAAAGGCTAAAGCAGAGGATTTTATTCATTCTGCAAGAAAATTCTAGAATCCATTACATGACACAAAAGACATATAGAAAACTAAAAGGAGAAAGGACGAAACTTGTTCCCCCTCAAGAGGTTTGAAGACATGATGAGCACAGCAGGCTCATGCATGAGATATCGAGACTATGTTTTCTGCAGCAGGACAAGTGGCTGATGAGGTGTTGTCTGTTCAACCTTTCTGCCCAATGAGTCACACCACCTAATAACATACAGTTTTAACCCTAGCCTGATCACAGAACAATTTACAATGACCAATTATACTAACTTGTACGTCTTTGGGAAGTGGGAGAAACTGGAGAAAACACATGCACTTACAAGGAGGATCGTACAAAACTCCTTACGGAATGCATCAAAATTTAACTCCAATCTCTGATGACCCGACCTGTCATGGCATTGCACTACCCACTACATGACCATGGTGCCCCTAACCGTTACGCTACCATGGCAGTCATGTAATATAGAAATATTGGAAATGATTGACAAATAAGAACGAGGATAGTCCAAATAATTCAAGTTTAATTGTCATTCAGACAAACATGGATACCCATGAATACAGCCAAACGTTACTCCAGGGCCAAGGTGCAAAACGCGTTACCAGCAGTCACACTCAGCACAAAGCACAAATAGCACATCGAAGATAGCAAGCACATATAAGATATCAATGAAATACAGTTCGAGACCCTGAGTCCACAAATGTTGCAGCATCGAATACAGCTTGTCTTCTGCTGAGTGAACACTGGGTGGCAGCACCAACTCCAGTTTGGGCGATGCGCGACAGCGCCTCCGAACATGATCTAAATACACAAGCATGAAGATCGAGAGGGACCTGCATCAAACTTTTAAAGTGATAGGGCGTATTGAAGGAGAAGTTCATAAAGCAGAGATTTAAAGATTAGCTTTATTTGCCAGATGTAAAATGTGTCAATGACCTAAGGATGCGCTGGGGGCAGCCGACAAGTGCTACCACAGCTTCAGCACCAACCTAGCCGCCACAACTTCCTAACCCTAACCCGTACATCTTTGGACTGTGGAAGGAAACCGGAGCACCCAGAGGAAATGCGCGTGGTCACAGGGAGAACGTGGACAGCAGCGGGAATGAAGCCTGGATCACTGCCACCGTAAAGCACCACACTAAACGCTGTGCTACTGTGGCGCCCGGAGGAATGCACAGAGTCTGAAAGGAGCATGCCGGGAAAGGCAGGAAGAGGACACATTCAGAGGGTGGGAAAATCTGGAGCTCTCTTTGGAAAACAAGACTTGTGTATGGACCTGAGACCGATACACTTTTCAAATGTTGGTGCTGAAGCTGAAATTTGAGAAGAATGCGGAAAATTCTGGAAAGATAATCAGGTGAAGGAGCAGCTGTAGAGGAAGAAACTGAGCTCACCTTTAAAGTCAATGTCCTTGCTTCACATTTCTGCCAACAAAAGAGATCATGGGGCAGTACGGACCTTGTATCTGGGTCACAACCTCAGTGATGGGGGGGGGACACACTCACTAAAAACATTTTATTTTGGCTTGAACCTTCACTTTATAAGCAGTGGGATTGGTAGCCAAGGCTGAGATCGATCACTAGGTTTTGATTCATTGATAACAGGTTAGTGCTGATCATACCAGGTCTGATGATGGGGTAATTGATTTTCTAAGCCACAGATTGCTTACGTAGAACATAGCGCACAAAACAGTACAGAGCAGGCTCTTCGGCCCAATGCTGTGCCGAAACAATTCAATTAGGAGTCAAACGGCCAACCAGATAAGTGTGAAGTGCTTCATTTCAGTAGGTCAAATTTGAAAAGTGGATACATTATTAACGGTAAAACTCTTGGCAATGTGGGGGATCAGAGGGATCTTGGGGTCCGTGGCCATAGGACACTCAAAGCTGCTGCGCAGGTTGACAATGTTGTTGAGAAGGCGTATGGTGTGGTGGCCTTCATCAACCATGAGATTGAGTTCAAGAGCCGTGAGGTAGTGTTAAAGCTATATTAGACGTTAGTCTGACCCCCTTGGAGTACTGTGTGCATTTCTGCTCACCTCACTACAGGAAGGATATGGATACTATAGAGAGAGTGCAGAGGAGATTTACACGGATGTTGCCTGGATTGGAGGATGTACCTTACGAGAATAGGCTGAGTGAAATTTGGCCTTTTCTCCTTGGAGTGACGGAGGATGAGAGGTGACCTGATAGAGGTGTATAAGATGATGAGAGGCATTGATTGTGTGGTCAGTCAGAGGCTTTTTCCCAGGGCTGAAATGGCTAACACGAGAGGGCACAGTTTTAAGGTGCTTGGAAGTAGGTACAGAGGGGATATCAGGGGTATTTTGCAGAGACTGATGGGAGTGTGGAATGCACTGTCGGCGATGGGGGTGGACGTGGATACAATAGGGACTTTTAAGAGCCTCTTAGATAAGTACATGGAGCTTAGAAAAATAGAGGGTTGTGCGGCAGGAAAATTTTATGCAGTGTCTAGAGAAGTTGGCACAACATTGTGGGTCGAAGTGCCTGTAATGTGCTGTAGATTTCTATGTTCTGTGTTCTAAATAATCTCTTCTGCCTACACAATGTCCACATCCTTCCATTTTCCTCACATTCATGTGTCTATCTAAACGTCTCCAGTGTTTGGAGCATTTCTAGTGTTTCTGCCTCTACCCCCACCCCAGGCAGCTCCTCATACCTTCTTTGCAATTATCCCCTCTCACCCTAAATCCATGTCCTCTGGCATTAGACAATCCAACACTGAGGAAAAGATTCTGTCTGTCTCCTCTATCTCTGCCTCTCACAATCTTATAAACCTCTCTCAGATCTCCCCTCAGCCTCCGGCGCTCCAGAGAAAACGGCCCAAGTTTATCTAAGCTCTCGTTATAGCACACGCCCTCTAAACCAGGCAACATCCTGGGAAACCTCTTCTGCACCTTCCCCCAAAAGTGTTGACCTCCTTCTTATAAAGGGGCGATTAGAACTGTACACAATACTGCAGACGTGGCCCAACTAGAGGTTTAAAGCTGGAAGATAAGTTCCTGACTTTTGAACTCAATGCTTTGACTAATAAAGGCAAGCTTCTTGAGTGTCTGTACTGGACGATCTGTTAAAGAGCAGGTGCAGTGAGATTGAGGAAGAGAATATTCTTTACTCCTCGTGACTGAGGGTGTCCAAGGCTGCTTGTGACAGAGCTTTGCTCAGCAGGCTGTGCATTCTGTACAGATACTGAGATGTAACATCGGCCTTTCAAAGAAATACAGCTTATTGGACACAGGGGAGCATTTTACTGGAGGACAATGTTTCTCCTTCATATCAAATACAGCAGTTATGAAAATGGTGCACACCTATCAGATAAACAGACAGCTTCTACAGCATATAAAGCAGCCCAGAAACTGCAGTTTAAATGCATAGCTTCGCACTGAAGCCAGAATTCTACTCTCCCTCCAAATTAAATTTCCTGCAAAGCCTTGAGGGTAAATTTCAGCCGAGAGGAGAGTTTGCATTTCAGTGGAACAGCAAAATTAAACAGCAGATTCTTCCCCAATGCACTTCATCATCGAGCTCACTCCAGTTCAATATAACACCAAATCAATGAAGGAATGGAGCCCCACGTCCCCTGGCCTTGAAGGAAGGGGCATTTCTCATCAACATCCTGTGCCTCTTGGCAAAAGGGGACCCTGATGTGTGAAATCAGATTTGAGGGTTATGTGAGTGGGGACAGGTGTGTGGGTTATGTGAGTGGGGACAGGTGTGAGGGTTAGGTGAGTGGGGACAGGTGTGTGGGTTAGGTGAGTGGGGACAGATTTGAGGGTTAGGTGAGTGGGGACAGGTGTGTGGGTTAGGTGAGTGGGGACAGGTGTGAGGGTTAGGTGAGTGGGGACAGATTTGAGGGTTAGGTGAGTGGGGACAGGTGTGAGGGTTAGGTGAGTGGGGACAGGTGTGTGGGTTAGGTGAGTGGGGACAGGTGTGAGGGTTAGGTGAGTGGGGACAGATTTGAGGGTTAGGTGAGTGGGGAAAGGTGTGTGGGTTAGGTGAGTGGGGACAGGTGTGTGGGTTAGGTGAGTGGGGACAGGTGTGAGGGTTAGGTGAGTGGGGACAGGTGTGTGGGTTAGGTGAGTGGGGACAGATTTGATGGTTAGGTGAGTGGGGACAGGTGTGAGGGTTAGGTGAGTGGGGAAAGGTGTGTGGGTTAGGTGAGTGGGGACAGGTGTGAGGGTTAGGTGAGTGGGGACAGATTTGAGGGTTAGGTGAGTGGGGACAGGTGTGTGGGTTAGGTGAGTGGGGACAGGTGTGAGGGTTAGGTGAGTGGGGACAGGTGTGTGGGTTAGGTGAGTGGGGACAGATTTGATGGTTAGGTGAGTGGGGACAGGTGTGAGGGTTAGGTGAGTGGGGACAGATTTGAGGGTTAGGTGAGTGGGGAAAGGTGTGAGGGTTAGGTGAGTGGGGACAGGTGCAAGGGTTAGGTGAGTGGGGACAGATATGAGGGTTAGGTGAGTGGGGACAGGTGTGTGGTTTAGGTGAGTGGGGACAGATTTGATGGTTATGTGAGTGGGGACAGGTATGTGGGTTGGGTGAGTGGGGACAGGTGTGTGGGTTAGGTGAGTGGGGACAGGTGTGAGGGTTAGGTCAGTGGGGACAGGTGTGTGGGTTAGGTGAGTGGGGACAGATTTGAGGGTTGGGTGAGTGGGGACAGGTGTGAGGGTTAGGTGAGTGGGGAAAGGTGTGTGGGTTAGGTGAGCGGGGACAGGTGTGAGGGTTAGGTGAGTGGGGACAGATTTGAGGGTTAGGTGAGTGGGGACAGGTGTGAGGGTTAGGTGAGTGGGGACAGATTTGAGGGTTGGGTGAGTGGGGACAGGTGTGAGGGTTAGGTGAGTGGGGACAGATTTGAGGGTTGGGTGAGTGGGGACAGATTTGAGGGTTAGGTGAGTGGGGACAGATTTGAGGGTTGAGTGAGTGGGGACAGATTTGAGGGTTAGGTGAGTGGGGACAGGTGTGAGGGTTAGGTGAGTGGGGACAGGTGTGTGGGTAAGGTGAGTGGGGACAGGTGTGAGGGTTAGGTGAGTGGGGACAGATTTGAGGGTTGGGTGAGTGGGGACAGGTGTGAGGGTTAGGTGAGTGGGGACAGGTGTGTGGGTTAGGTGAGTGGGGACAGGTGTGAGGGTTAGGTGAGTGGGGAAAGGTGCGAGGGTTAGGTGAGTGGGGACAGATTTGAGGGTTAGGTGAGTGGGGACAGGTGTGTGGGTTAGGTGAGTGGGGACAGATTTGAGGGTTGGGTGAGTGGGGACAGATTTGAGGGTTAGGTGAGTGGGGACAGATTTGAGGGTTGGGTGAGTGGGGACAGATTTGAGGGTTAGGTGAGTGGGGACAGGTGTGAGGGTTAGGTGAGTGGGGACAGGTGTGAGGGTTAGGTGAGTGGGGACAGATTTGAGGGTTGGGTGAGTGGGGACAGGTGTGAGGGTTAGGTGAGTGGGGACAGGTGTGTGGGTTAGGTGAGTGAGGACAGGTGTGTGGGTTAGGTGAGTGGGGAAAGGTGTGTGGGTTAGGTGAGTGGGGACAGATTTGAGGGTTAGGTGAGTGGGGACAGGTGTGTGGGTTAGGTGAGTGGGGACAGGTGTGTGGGTTAGGTGAGTGGGGACAGATTTGTGGGTTAGGTGAGTGGGGACAGATTTGAGGGTTAGGTGAGTGGGGAAAGGTGTGAGGGATAGGTGAGTGGGGAAAGGTGTGTGGGTTAGGTGAGTGGGGACAGGTGTGAGGGTTAGGTGAGTGGGGACAGATTTGAGGGTTAGGTGAGTGGGGAAAGGTGTGAGGGTTAGGTGAGTGGGGAAAGGTGTGTGGGTTATGTGAGTGGGGACAGGTGTGAGGGTTAGGTGAGTGGGGACAGGTGTGTGGGTTAGGTGAGTGGGGAAAGGTGTGTGGGTTATGTGAGTGGGGACAGATTTGAGGGTTAGGTGAGTGGGGACAGGTGTGAGGGTTAGGTGAGTGGGGAAAGGTGTGAGGGTTATGTGAGTGGGGACAGGTGTGAGGGTTAGGTGAGTGGGGACAGATTTGAGGGTTAGGTGAGTGGGGACAGGTGTGAGGGTTAGGTGAGTGGGGACAGGTGTGAGGGTTAGGTGAGTGGGGAAAGGTGTGAGGGTTAGGTGAGTGGGGACAGATTTGAGGGTTAGGTGAGTGTGGACAGGTGTGAGGGTTAGGTGAGTGGGGACAGGTGTGTGGGTTAGGTGAGTGGGGACAGATTTGAGGGTTAGGTGAGTGGGGACAGGTGTGAGGGTTAGGTGAGTGGGGACAGATTTGAGGGTTAGGTGAGTGGGGAAAGGTGTGAGGGTTAGGTGAGTGGGGAAAGGTGTGTGGGTTAGGTGAGTGGGGACAGGTGTGTGGGTTAGGTGAGTGGGGAAAGGTGTGAGGGTTAGGTGAGTGGGGACAGGTGTGAGGGTTAGGTGAGTGGGGAAAGGTGTGAGGGTTAGGTGAGTGGGGACAGGTGTGAGGGTTAGGTGAGTGGGAACAGGTGTGTGGGTTAGGTGAGTGGGGACAGGTGTGAGGGTTATGTGAGTGGGGACAGGTGTGAGGGTTAGGTGAGTGGGGAAAGGTGTGAGGGTTAGGTGAGTGGGGACAGGTGTGAGGGTTAGGTGAGTGGGGAAAGGTGTGAGGGTTAGGTGAGTGGGGACAGGTGTGAGGGTTAGGTGAGTGGGAACAGGTGTGTGGGTTAGGTGAGTGGGGACAGGTGTGAGGGTTGGGTGAGTGGGAACAGGTGTGTGGGTTAGGTGAGTGGGGAAAGGTGTGAGGGTTAGGTGAGTGGGAACAGGTGTGTGGGTTAGGTGAGTGGGGACAGGTGTGTGGGTTAGGTGAGTGGGAACAGGTGTGTGGGTTAGGTGGGTGGGGACAGGTGTGAGGGTTAGTGAGTGGGGACAGATTTGAGGGTTGGGTGAGTGGGGACAGGTGTGAGGGTTAGGTGAGTGGGGACAGGTGTGTGGGTTAGGTGAGTGGGGACAGGTGTGAGGGTTAGGTGAGTGGGGAAAGGTGCAAGGGTTAGGTGAGTGGGGACAGATTTGAGGGTTAGGTGAGTGGGGACAGGTGTGTGGGTTAGGTGAGTGGGGACAGATTTGAGGGTTGGGTGAGTGGGGACAGATTTGAGGGTTAGGTGAGTGGGGACAGATTTGAGGGTTGGGTGAGTGGGGACAGATTTGAGGGTTAGGTGAGTGGGGACAGGTGTGAGGGTTAGGTGAGTGGGGACAGATTTGAGGGTTGGGTGAGTGGGGACAGGTGTGAGGGTTAGGTGAGTGGGGACAGGTGTGTGGGTTAGGTGAGTGAGGACAGGTGTGTGGGTTAGGTGAGTGGGGAAAGGTGTGTGGGTTAGGTGAGTGGGGACAGATTTGAGGGTTAGGTGAGTGGGGACAGGTGTGTGGGTTAGGTGAGTGGGGACAGGTGTGTGGGTTAGGTGAGTGGGGACAGATTTGTGGGTTAGGTGAGTGGGGACAGATTTGAGGGTTAGGTGAGTGGGGAAAGGTGTGAGGGATAGGTGAGTGGGGAAAGGTGTGTGGGTTAGGTGAGTGGGGACAGGTGTGAGGGTTAGGTGAGTGGGGACAGATTTGAGGGTTAGGTGAGTGGGGAAAGGTGTGAGGGTTAGGTGAGTGGGGAAAGGTGTGTGGGTTATGTGAGTGGGGACAGGTGTGAGGGTTAGGTGAGTGGGGACAGGTGTGTGGGTTAGGTGAGTGGGGAAAGGTGTGTGGGTTATGTGAGTGGGGACAGATTTGAGGGTTAGGTGAGTGGGGACAGGTGTGAGGGTTAGGTGAGTGGGGAAAGGTGTGAGGGTTATGTGAGTGGGGACAGGTGTGAGGGTTAGGTGAGTGGGGACAGATTTGAGGGTTAGGTGAGTGGGGACAGGTGTGAGGGTTAGGTGAGTGGGGACAGGTGTGAGGGTTAGGTGAGTGGGGAAAGGTGTGAGGGTTAGGTGAGTGGGGACAGATTTGAGGGTTAGGTGAGTGTGGACAGGTGTGAGGGTTAGGTGAGTGGGGACAGGTGTGTGGGTTAGGTGAGTGGGGACAGATTTGAGGGTTAGGTGAGTGGGGACAGGTGTGAGGGTTAGGTGAGTGGGGACAGATTTGAGGGTTAGGTGAGTGGGGAAAGGTGTGAGGGTTAGGTGAGTGGGGAAAGGTGTGTGGGTTAGGTGAGTGGGGACAGGTGTGTGGGTTAGGTGAGTGGGGAAAGGTGTGAGGGTTAGGTGAGTGGGGACAGGTGTGAGGGTTAGGTGAGTGGGGAAAGGTGTGAGGGTTAGGTGAGTGGGGACAGGTGTGAGGGTTAGGTGAGTGGGAACAGGTGTGTGGGTTAGGTGAGTGGGGACAGGTGTGAGGGTTATGTGAGTGGGGACAGGTGTGAGGGTTAGGTGAGTGGGGAAAGGTGTGAGGGTTAGGTGAGTGGGGACAGGTGTGAGGGTTAGGTGAGTGGGGAAAGGTGTGAGGGTTAGGTGAGTGGGGACAGGTGTGAGGGTTAGGTGAGTGGGAACAGGTGTGTGGGTTAGGTGAGTGGGGACAGGTGTGAGGGTTGGGTGAGTGGGAACAGGTGTGTGGGTTAGGTGAGTGGGGAAAGGTGTGAGGGTTAGGTGAGTGGGAACAGGTGTGTGGGTTAGGTGAGTGGGGACAGGTGTGTGGGTTAGGTGAGTGGGAACAGGTGTGTGGGTTAGGTGGGTGGGGACAGGTGTGTGGGTTAGGTGAGTGGGAACAGGTGTGAGGGTTAGGTGAGTGGGAACAGGTGTGTGTTAGGTGAGTGGGGACAGGTGTGTGGGTTAGGTGAGTGGGGAAAGGTGTGAGGGTTAGGTGAGTGGGGACAGGTGTGAGGGTTAGGTGAGTGGGGACAGATTTGAGGGTTAGGTGAGTGGGGACAGGTGTGTGGGTTAGGTGAGTGGGGAAAGGTGTGTGGGTTAGGTGAGTGGGGACAGATGTGTGGGTTAGGTGAGTGAGGACAGGTGTGTGGGTTAGGTGAGTGGGGACAGGTATGTGGGTTAGGTGAGTGAGGACAGGTGTGAGGGTTAGGTGAGTGAGGACAGGTGTGTGGGTTAGGTGAGTGGGGACAGGTGTGAGGGTTATGTGAGTGGGGAAAGGTGTGTGGGTTAGGTGAGTGGGGACAGGTGTGTGGGTTAGGTGAGTGGGGAAAGGTTTGAGGGTTAGGTGAGTGGGGACAGGTGTGAGGGTTAGGTGAGTGGGGACAGGTGTGAGGGTTAGGTGAGTGGGGACAGGTGTGTGGGTTAGGTGAGTGGGGACAGGTGTGTGGGTTAGGTGAGTGGGGACAGAGGGCACTCACTACCAATATGTCAGTTATTTATTTACAGGCACTAAGTATTCAGTAAACCAAGATACACTCGGTTTCAAGAACGTACCTAAACAGAGCCCAGATCTACTCTGCAAGGGTTACTGTTGAAGTGTGCTGCAGTAATGAAAGCCCGGGTTCACACTTTAGATAAGCATTTGCCACTGTGTGTATGTTCAGTGTCTGTTTAGTCCCGCAAAAGCTTATCTAAAGTGTGGACCTGGGCTCTCTGTACTACAGCAGTCATCTTTGCAGAGTAGAACTCCCTGTACATTCCCTTTCCAAGTTTATCCTGGACAGAAACAAATGGAGATGAAACCCACTAAGCTAAAATAATTTTGGACCCAGGTACCAAAACAGATTTGAGATGGTCCCACAAAAATTTAACCATCTCTGTTGGAAAACACAGATAGGAATTTATGCCAGCACATTTGGAAATCCTAATTGAATCAAGACATGCTCTATGTGAAAATTATTTTATTTTATTCAGAGATACAGGCCCCTCTTGCCCACCAAGCCTGTGCTCAACCCCACCAATCTGACCAATCTAACCTGTACATCTTTGCAATGTGGGAGGAAACCCGAGCATCCGGAAGAAACCTACTGGGAAAACATGCAATCTGCTTAAGGGCAGCAACAGGAATTGAACCCCAGTCTCTGGCATCCTGCTAACCATTACACTACAGAGCCAATCTAATTCAGTCTCCACAGCTACCAGGAGTAGATCCCATCCACCCATCAATTCCCTTCAATACCTTGAAAAGCCTCAGCATTCAGGGTCCTCTTCTCACTGTTACCATCAGGTAGGAGGTACAGAAGCCTGACGACACACACTCAGTGATTCAAGAACAGCTTCTTCCCACCACCATCAGATTTCTAAATGGACATTGACCACATGAACACTACCTCACTTCGGGTTTTTTTTGCTCTCTATTTCACTATTTAATTTAATTTCATATATACGAGTAGTACGCATATGTGTGTGTGTGCGCATGTGTGTGTGTGTCTGTGTGTTTGCGTGTGTGTGTGTGAGTGTGTGTGTGCATGTGTGTGTGTCTGTGTATGCGTGCGTGTGTGTGTGCCCGTGTCTGTGTGTGCATGTGTGTGTGTGTGTGCGCGTGCGTCTGTGTGTGTGCGCGCGTGTGTGCGTGTGTCTGTGTGTGTGTGCGTGCATGTGTGTGTGAGTGTGTGTATGTGTGTGTGCGCGTGTGTCTGTGTGTGTGTGCGTGTGTGTCTGTGTGTGTGCGTGTGTGTGTGTCTGTGTGTGTGTGCATGTGCCTGTCTGTGTGTGCATGTGTGTGTGTGCCCGTGTGTCTGTGTGTGCATGTGTGTGTGTGCGCGTGTCTGTGTGTGTGCGTGTGTGTCTGTGTGTGTGCGTGTGTGTGTGTCTGTGTGTGTGTGCGTGTGCCTGTCTGTGTCTGTGCATGTGTGTGTGTATATAATTGTAATTAACAGTTTTTATTATGTATTCCATTCTACTGCTGCCACAAAACAACACATTTCATGACACACATATGCAAGTGATATTAAACCTGATTCAAGCCTTTCCTCGTAATGCCACATTTGAAGTCCAGATTTAATTCTGTTGATTCTAAGATGTCCTTGTTCCTTCCCCCCGGTATCCACGACAATATTCACGTGTTGTTCTCTGTCTGAAAGTTTCAACTGGTCCTGAAGCAAACAGCCTTCAGGCTAAGAGACTGCCCACCTTCCTCCTCCACAGAGTCACAGATGAACCACCAGCCCTACCTCACTATTTTTGCTCCAGTTATTTATTCTTACTATGAGATGACTGAACAGCCTGCCCCCAGCCACATCTCATCACACCACACATGAAGAACCAGTGCTGTTGTACTGTTTACCTTTAAATGCACCTTATCATTTGCTACGTTATTCATAGTAATATTACTTTAGGGTGGCAGGGTAGATGTACATCTCTGCCAAAAGAGGTGTAAGAGGCTCCTTCCCTCCACTAGCCTGCAGGCTGCCCCTGAGCAGGGTGTAGCATCTGCCTAGCCCTTCCCCCCGATCACGGTCACGTGAAGCCATGGGAGCTGGAGGTGGATGGTTTTATGTGCTGTGTTGTGCACCTTGATCCGGAGGAAAGTTGTTTCGCTCAGTGATTACATGCAGATGGGTCAATGACAATAAATTTAAATTTTTTTCTGATATTTAATTCCAGTTGTAAATTATGGTGTATTTTCCATCTTGGACTGTACTGCTGCCTCGATGCAACAAATTCACAACATACCTCAGAGACAATAAACCTGGTTCTGATTGCACAGTGGAAATCTTTCGTTCTTTAGCCTTGCTTTCATCACTTCTGAAAAATACCTACAGATCCACTCAGCTTTCATGGTGAAGGATGCCTTTGACAATTTCCTCCCATGTTACAGATTAGTGTTAGTCAGCTGTGGGCTTGCTGTGTTGGCATCAGAAGCCTGATAGCACTTGTGGGATGCCCACAGCACAGCCTCGGCCTGTGTTGGTCATTGACATAAATGAATCTGAGCACCACTGACACAGTGGTTCGTGTGGCGTTATTACAGCTCAGGGTGGCAGAACTTGGCCTCCTTTGTAAGAATGGTTGTACTTTCTTCCCGTGAGCACTTGGGTTTCCTTCGGGTGCTCCAGTGTCCTTCCGCTGTCCAAAGACATACCGGCTAATGGGATTTGTACACTGTCCTGTGATGCGGCTAGGGATTAACGAGTGAGATGATTGGTGGTGCGGTTTGTTGGGCCGGTAAGAGCCTGCTCCATGCTGTATCTCCAAATAAAATAAAATTATACAGATTAATATTCACATTTTCTAGCTGTAACTCTCACAAATGTGCTGCTTAATAATTTACCTTCTGTCCTTTGGCTACAGAACACACTGCACTCTCCTGCCTTCCTGTACTGCAGCACCTTCCACTTCAGCCCCAAGCTGGGACAGTTAGTATTACACGATTCCAGTGCCATCCACCTGGGGTCCGTTCCCACTGCTCCCTGTGAGGAGTTTATACGTTCTCTCTATCACCGAGTGCTTCAGTTTCCTCCCACATTCCAAGGACGTACGGGTTAGTAGGTTAACTGGTCACGCGGGTGTAATCGGGCTCGTTGGGCCGGAAGGACCTGTTATCGTGCTGTATCTCTGAATAAGAATTAAAATCAGTGAATTAAAACAGAGTGAAAGAATGCCCAGAGTGTATCACTATATTTAACTTAGAACAGTACAGCACAGGAACAGGCCCTTCAGCCCACAAAGTTGTGCTGATCCAATTAAATTAGTAATCAAATGGCCAACTAAACTAATCCCCTCTGCCTGCCCAATGTCCACATCCTTCCATTTTCCTCACAGTCATGTGCCTGTCTAAACGTCTCATAAAATTCCCCAATTTTTCTGCCTTTACCCCCACCCCAGGTAGTGTATTCCAGGCACCCACCACTCTCTGTGTAAAATCTTGCCCCTTGAATCTACTTTGAAAATACCCCCTCTCACCTTAAATGCACACCCTCTGTTACTGGGAAATAATGTGCCATCTGTCTGCTCTATCTGTGCCTTTCATGATCTTAAAAGCCTCGATCAGATCTGCCCTCAGCGTCCGGCACTCCAGAGAACACAACCCAAGTTTGTTCATCCTCTTGTTTGTCTGGATTAGAGGCACATTCCCTCTAATCTAGATAACATCCTGGTAAACCTCTTCTGCACTTTCTCCAAAGCCTCGACATCCTTCCTATAGCTGGGAGACCAGAACTGGATGCAATACTCTAGAAGTGGGCAAACCAGAGCTTTAAGAAACTGCAACATAACCTCCTGACTTCTGAACTGAATCCCTCAGCTTATAAAGGCAAGCTTTTCATGTGGCTTCTTCAGCACCTTATCGACCTGTGCTGCCACTTTCAGGAAGGTATGAACTTGGACAAAACATTAACCATTTGCCCAAAAATGCATTCACTGTCTCCTATTGTGCCGGAAAAATCACTGTGCCCCCCTAGACTCCCAGGGGGTTCTTCCCATGCACCTGGGGTATCTCGGCTGGAGGGTGCTGCATAGAGCGGTGCCCTGCAATAAGTTTTTCAGTTTGTACATGGATCTCCCACCCGCATGCCACTTCTGCGGGCTGGAGGAGACCGTGTACCACATGCACATGGAGTGTGCGAGGCTGCAGCCTCTTTTTGCGTATTTGCGTGGGCTGCTTCTCGCCTTCTGGCTGCATTTTAGCCCCACCCTATTTATATACGGTCATCCGATAAGGAGGGGGCATGGAGGGATGAGGATGTCCTAGTTAACTTGCTCCTGGGGCTGGCGAAATCCGCCATCCGAGGGTCTTGGAAACGGGTGGCGGGAGGATCTCCCCGGGCAGACTGCCTGGCAATGTTTAGAGGGTATGTTCGTGCCCGGGTAAATATTGAAAAAGAACACACGCAGTCCACGGCGACATTAGAGGTGTTTTGAGACCATTGGGCTCCGCGGGTTGTAAATGCCATCGTGGATAGAGATGGCAACATTTTGGTGTAATGTCTATTGTCTATTTCTAGTTTAGTAATTGTGTTTGCCACTGTTTTGTATATATTGTATAGCACCGATATTTGTAATAAAGGATTTTGTAATAAAAAAAAGTGGCACACACATCGACGCCCTTAACAGCCCTCCTCAGCAACTCAGCATTCACACATTTCTGGATCACACTGATACTGCGATGAAAAATTAATATGACACTGACAGACATAGCAAAAATAAACCCAGCTAAGTACCTGCCACTTGCCAACACATCTTGAGCAAGTCATTTCACATTCCGAGAGGTGTCTGCAGACTGCCTGCTGTGTGATGCAAGTTTAATCAAGGTTGTTAGAAAGTTCCTGCATTTCTCAGTGTTTTTCTGCGTTGCAACACATACAACACACTGGAGGAGCTCAGCCAATCAGGCAGCATCTATGGAGAGGAATAAACCAAAGGTGTTTGGTGCCGAGAACCTTCATCGGGATTGAAGCACGGAAACGCCAGAAAGATGACGACACTTGCGAGACCATAAGGCATAGGAGCAGAATTAGGCCTTTCAGCCCATCGAGTCTGCTCTGCCATTCCATCATGGCTGATCCCGGATCCTACAACTGTCTTGTCGCTATAACCTTTGATGCCCTTGACCAATCACGAAACTATCAATTTTCACTTTAAATATACGCACAGACTTGGCCTCCACCGCAGTCTGTGGCAGAGCATTCCACAAATTCATTACCCTCTGGCTAAAAAAGTTCCTCCTTACCTCCGTTATAAAGGGTCGCCCCTCAATTTTGAGGCTGTGCCCTCTAGTTCTGGCCACCCCCACCAGAATGCCTACCGTGTTATTCCACGCCCTCACTTTGGGAATTCTGATCACCTGGGTGCTTTTCTACTCCCTGAGTACAGGCAGAGACTGAAGACTGCAGCACCAGCAGTGAGGACCAAGAAGGTTTGGACAAGGGAAGCACAGGAGCGCTTACAGGACTGCTTTGAATTGGTGGACTGGACTGTATTCAGGGATTCATCTTCGAACCTGGATGAGTATGCTGCAGTTGTTACCAACTTCATTAAAACCTGTGTGGATGAGTGTGTGCCCACAAAGACTTACTGTACATTCCCAAACCAAAAGCCGTGGATGAACCAGGAGGTATGTCGTCTGCTGAAGGCAAGATCTGCGGCTTTCAAGTCTGGCGACCCAGGCCTGAAACAGAAAACCAGATATGATTTGCAGGTGGCTATTTCAAGGGTGAAGAGACAATTTCGAACGAGGTTGGAGGCAACGTCAAATGCACAACAACTCTGGCAGGGTTTGCAAGACATTACTTCCCACAAAGCGAAACCCAATAGTATGAATGGCAGCGATGCTTCACGACCAGGTGAACTCAATGCCTCCTATGCCCTCTTTGAAAGGGAGAACACAACTACAGCTGTGAAGATCCCTGCTGCACCTGATGACCCTGTGACCTCTGTCTCAGAGGCCGATGTTAGGCTGTCTTTAAAGAGAGTGAACCCTCGCAAGGCAGAAGATCCAGATGGAGTACCTGGTAAGGTTCTGAAAACTTGTGCCAACCAACTAGCAGGAGTACTCAAGGACATTTTCAACCTCTCACTGCTACAGGCAGAAGTTCCCACTTGCTTCAAAAAGGCAACAACTATACCAGTGCCTAAGAAGAATAATCTGAGCTGCCTTAATGACTATTGCCCCGTAGCACTCACATCGACAGTGATGAAATGGTTTGAGAGGTTGGTTATGACTAGACTAAACTCCTGCCTCAGCATGGACTTAGACCCATTGCAATTTGCCTATCATCACAATAGGTCAACGACAGATGCAATCTCAATAACTCTCCACACAGCTTTAGACCACCTAGACAGCACAAACACATACGTCAGGATGCTGTTCATTGACTATAGCTCAGCATTTAATACCATCATTCCCACAATCCTGATTGAGAAGTTGCAGAACCTGGGCCTCTGTACCTCCCCCTGCAATTGGATCCTCGACTTCCTAACCGGAAGACCCAATCTGTGTGTATTGGTGATAACATATCCTCCTCACTAGTGCACCTCAGGGGTGTGTGCTAAGCCCATTGCTCTACTGTCTATAGCTCAAATACCATCTATAAATTTCCTGACAATACAACCATTGTTGGTAGAATCTCAGGTGGTGATGAGAGGGTGTACAGGAGTGAGATATGCCAACTAGTGGAATGGTGCCACAGTAACAACCTGGAACTCAATGTCAGTAAGACGAAAGAGCTGATTGTGGACTTCAGGAAGGGTAAGATGAAGAAACACATACCAATCCTCATAGAGGGATCAGAAGTGGAGAGAGTGAGCAGTTTCAGATTCCTCAGTGTCAAGATCTCTGAGGACCTGGTCCCAACATATGATGTAGTTATAAAGAAGGCAAGACAGCGGCTATACTTCATTAGGAATTTGAAGCAATTTGGCATGTCAACAAATACACTCAAAAACTTCTATAGTTGTACTGTGGAGAGCATTCTGACAGGCTGCATCACTGTTTGGTATGGAGGGATGGGTTGGGGCTACTGCACAGGACCGAAAGAAGCTGCAGAAGGTTGTAAATCTAGTCAGCTCCATCTTGGGTACCAGCCTACAAAGTACCCAGGACATCTTTAGGGAGCGGTGTCTCAGAAAGACAGAGTCCATTATTAAGGACCCCCAGCACCCAGGACATTCCCTTTTCTCACTGTTACCATCAGGTAGGAGGTACAGAAGCCTGAAGGCACACACTCAGCGATTCAGGAACAGCTTCTTCCCCTCTGCCATCCGATTCCTAAATGGACATTGAACCCTTGGACACTACCTCACTTTTTAAAAATATACAGTATTTCTGTTTTTGCACATTTTTTAAAATCTGTTCCATATATGTAATTGATTTACTTGTTTATTTATCATTATTATGTTTTATTCTATTTATTTATTATTATTTTTCTCTCTCTGCTAGACTATTGAACTGCTGCTGCTAAGTTAACAAATTTCACGTCACATGCCGGTGATAATAAACCTGATTCTGATTCTGATCCATCTCCCTCTCAACCCCATTCTCCTGCTTTCTCCCCATAGCCTTCCATGTCCTGCATAGTCAAGAACCTATTAACCTCTGTCTTAAACAGCTGTCTGTGGTAATGAGTTCCTGAGATTCACTATCGTCTGCCTAAAGAAATCCCTCCTCATCTCCGTTCTAAGTGGACGTCCCTCTATTCTGAGGCTGTGTCCTCTGGTCCTAGACTCACCCTCGACAGGAAACACTCTCTCCACATCCACTCTCTCCAGTCCTTTCAACATTTAATAGGTTTCAATGAGATAGCTCCATTCTTCTAAATTCCAGTGAGTAGAGGCCCAGAGCCCCCAATCGCTGCTCATATGTTAACCCTTTCATTTTTGGAATCATTCTCGTGAACCTCCTCTGAACCCTCTCCTTTCACATCCTTTCTTAAATAAGGCCCCCAAAACTGCTCACAATACCCGTGAGGCCTCAGCAGTGCCTGATAAAGCCCCAGCAATACATCCTTGCCTTTATATTCCAGTCTTCTTGAAATGAATGCTAACATTGCATTTGCCTTCCTCACCACTGACTCACTCTCCAGATCATTCTACAAACATTTGTATAAGAATCCTCCCTGAGGATTCTCAAGTCCCTTTGCACCTCGTATATTTTAATTTTCTCCCCGTTTAGAAAATAGACTATGCTTTATTTCTTCTACCAAAGTGCGTGACCATACACTTCCCTGCACAGTATTCCATCTGCCACCTCTTTGCCCACTCTCCAAATCTGTTGAAGTCCTTCTGCAGTCTCCCTGCATCCTCAACGCCACCTGCCCCTCCACCTATCTTCATATCATCCATAAACTTGGCCACAAAGCCATCAATTCCTTTACCCAAATTGTTGACATACAGCGTATAAAGACCCATCCTTGTGCGACTCCACCAGTCACCACAGACAATCAGAAAAGGCTTCTTTTAATCCCATTGTTTGCCTCCTGCCAATCAGCCAATGCTCTATCTATCCTAGCATTCTTCCTGTAATAACATGGGCTCTTACCTCAGTAAGCAGCCTCACATGCTACACCTCGTCAAAGGCCTTCTGAAAATCCAAGTACACAACATCCACCGATTCTTCTTTGTCTATTCTGCTTGTTATTTCTTCAAAGAATTCTAACAGATTTATCAGGCAAGATTTACCCTTAAGGAAACCATGCAGACTATGGCCTATTTTAGTCCCCCTGACGTTAACCCTGTTTTCCTGTTTATAAGTTCAAAACGTCTGTGACATGGAAAGTCTACTTATTCCTCACCATTGACAGAAGAGAATTAATATCTCCATAGTGTTAACCGTTCCAAATCAAACTACAAATATACACCAGTTTTGCAGGTAGCTGTTTTGGGACACGTGCACCCTTCTCAAAGACACTCTCCCGGTTGACAGCACACACACAAATGCAGCCCACTGCTTACAGTACAGGGTAGATAAAAGTGTGTACCTTCTCCCTGACGAAGTTTAACCTCAAAATGTAATTTCTTATTTATTCTGGTCAGACGAATGTTATGAAGGTGATGTGATCCCGACTGGGTAATGAAATTGTGTGTTCACCAGAAGCAAAGAAAGCAGGGTTGGGGAAGGTTGCTGCGGTAACCATCTCCAGAACAATCCACCCGTCTGTGACTGCAGGCCGATTCTTCACCTTAGGCACTGGTTGCAGAGGGAGAGAGGAGGGGGAAAGGAGAGAGGGGGAGAGGGAGAGGGAGGAGAGAGAGAGACAGGATAGGGAGGGAGAAGGGGAGAGGGGGAGGGAGGAGGAGAGAGGGGATGGAGAGAGAGGGAGGGAGGGAGAGGGGAGGGAGAGAAGGAGAGGGAGAGGTGAGGGAGTCAGAGGCATGAAGAGAGGGGAGGGAGAGAGGGAAGGAGAAGAGTGAGGGGGAGAGGTGGGAGGGAGAGAGAGGGAGGGGGAAAGAGAGGGGGAGGGGAAGGGAATGTGGGAATGAGGAGAGAGGGGAGGGAGAGAGAAGGGAGAGGGAGGAGAGGGGGAGAAAGGGAAGGAGAAGAGGGAGGGGAGAGGGGATGTGGGAATGAGGGAGAGAGGGGAGGGAGAGAGAAGGGAGAGGGAGGAGAGAGGGGGAGGAAAAAGGGGGAGAGAGGGGAGGGAGATAGGGGAATGGTGGGAGGGAGAGAGAGGGGCAGAGAGGAGGAGGGTGGGAGGGGAGAGGGGATGGAAGGAAGGAAGGAGGAGGGAATGAGAGAAGGAAGAAGGGAAGGGATATAGAGAGATAAAGACAGACAGAGGGGGAGAGAGAGAGAGACATAGACAGTGCTCCTCAACCAAATGTCAATCAGCCTTGCAGAAACAACAGTGGGCACAAAAATACTGATGATCCCCCCCCCCCACCGAATGATTCACAAAATTCTCCACCTGCGAATTATTTCATTGGCCTGGTTCAGATTGCAAGGTAGGTGAGCTGGGGTGGGGGGGGAGGGGGGAAGCGGAGGGAAGATGGGTTCCATGTTCCAGTCAAAAATAAAAATGGTCAATAGAAACCAGAAAAGAAATCCCAAAGCCTTCAATAAACAACACCAGCTGAAAAGAAACACCACGCTTCGAGACTCAGTATTCCAGACGTAAAGGAGCCAGGCCAGTTCACTACCTTGTCCTTGAAACAGAGAGATGAACGGGCAGCTATGTCCATACATAAACACAAGAAATTAGGAGCAGGGAAGGCTACTCGGCCCCTCAGACTGGTCCACAATTCAGTACGATCGCATAACATCGACTATACCAGTGACTCCTTCCTAACACTTTAAGCAACTTCAAGGCCTGCAACACGACACTGGCCACGGACGCTGCCCCTCCCCCTCCCCCAGGTGATCAGGCATTGTCCATAACAGCAGCAGATGTGAAACGGACTCTGCAGAGAGTCAGTCCCCACAAGGCGGCCAGGCCTGACCGCATCCCAGGCCGAGTACTCATGGAGTGTGCACACCGGCTACCGACATCTTCAACACATCACTCATGCAGGCTGCAGTCCCACACGATGATTCAAATCAACCACCATCACATCTGTACTCTACACCTCTAGAGCTAAACAACTACCGCCCAGCACCACTGACTCCAGCCATTATGAGATGCTTTCAACGGATGTCGTCTATTTGTCCAGCTTCATCTTAAATAAATCGAGTGATCTGGCTGTGGTGTTACCGAAAGAAAATCCTCTCCAAACCTACTGTGGGGGGGGGGGGAGAGGGTTGTTAGCTACAGAGACACAACATTTATAACACTACCCCTCACGATCATGGCTACAGCCTATTAATGAGGATGTAGAATTTTTATTTCTCTTGCTGGTTAACTTTCCTATGCTTGCTTATAATTCTTATATAATCACCGATATATCTGTAATTGTTCAGTGAATTTTCCAGTAATTCCTCCAAGAGAAGCACAGCCTTGTCGCAGGGTTTGGAGGCTTGTGTGCCTCAGTGACCAGCAGAGTTCTGTTGATGGAGTCAGGCCTTTATGCTTTGGCTCCTGGTAGGGTCACCCATGCCAAACAGGTCAAAGGGCAGAGGCCAGACTAAGAGTGGTCCACAGGTTCCGAGGTTCAGCTCAGGGCTAACAGCTGTGACTGGTCAAACAAAACTGTTACAAAAACAGCAATGAAGTATCCTTCTACATCTGAGTGGCCAAGGACAGAGAGATGGAGGACCCTAAATGCCAGCAGGCGTAACGGGCAGTAAGTCAACAAGTTTCCAGTAACTGCAGTTCAGCTGCATCTGTATTTTTCTAAAAACTTCGTAGTGTTTCTGCAGCAGGTGTTAAGCCGCTTGAATCTGCCTACATCACTGCAATATTGTCATTTCTAGCTTGAGTATCAGGTGACTATAACTTCTTTTTCAGATTTCGGAGACATTAACGATGATCTTTCAAGAATTGGTAGATTCTGGCATTGTACCAGATGACTGGAAAATTGCAAATGTTACTCTGCTATTTAAGAAGGATGGGAGGCAGCAGAAAGGAAACTATAGACCAGTTAGCCTGATGTCAGTGGCTGGGAAGTTGTTGGAATTGATTGTTAGGGATGAGATTACGGAATACCCGGAGGCACATGACAAGATAGGCCAAAGCCAGCATGGTTTCCTAAAAGGAAGATCCTGCCTGACAAACCTACTGCAATTCTTTGAGGAAATTACAAGCAGGGTAGACAAAGGAGATGCAGTAGACGTGGTGTACTTGGATTTTCAGAAGGCCTTTGACAAGGTGCTGCACACAAGGTTGCTTAGCAAGGTAAGAGCCCATGGAATTACAGGGAAGTTACTAGCATGGGTGGAGCATTGGCTGGTCGGTAGAAAACAGAGAGTGGGAATAAAGGGATCCTATTCTGACTGGCTGCCAGTTACCAGTGGAGTTCCACAGGGGTCGGTGTTGGGACCGCTGCTTTTTACAATGTACGTCAATGATTTGGACTACGGTATTAATGGATTAGTGGCTAAATTTTCTGATGATACAAAGATAGGTGGAGGAACAGGTAGTGTTGAGGAAACAGAGAGCGTGCAGAGAGACTTAGATAGTTTAGGGGAATGGGCAAAGCAGTGGCCAATTAAATACAATGTTAGAAAGTGTATGGTCATGCACTTTGGTGGAAGAAATAAACAGGCAGACTATTATTTAGATGGGAGAGAATTCAACATGCAGCGATGCAAAGGGACTTGGGAGTCCTTGTACAAGATACCCTAAAGGTTGACTCCAGGTTGAGTCAGTTGTGAAGAAGGCAAATGCAATGTTGGCATTCATTTCTAGAGGTATAGAATATAAGAGCAGGGATGTGATGTTGAGGCTCTATAAGGCACTTGTGAGACCACACTTGGAGTTTTGTGTGCAGTTTTGGGATCCTTATTTCAGAAAGGATATACTGACATTGGAGGGTTCAGAGAAGATTCACGAGAATGATTCCAGGAATGAAAGGGTTACCGTATGAGGAACGTCTGGCAGCTCTTGGGCTGTATTCCCTGGAGTTCAGGAGAATGAGGGGGGATCTCATAGAAACATTCTGAATGTTAAAAGGCCTGAACAGGTAAGATATGGCAAAGTTATTTCCCATGGTAGGGGAGTCCAGGACAAGAAGGCAAGACTTCAGGATTGAAGGACGTCCTTTTAGAACTGAGATGCGGAGAAATTACTTTAGTCAGAGGATGGTAAATCTGTGGAATTTGTTACCTCGAGTAGCTGTGAAGGCCAAGTCATTGGGTGTATTTAAGGCAGAGATAGTTAGGTTCTTGATTAACCAGGGCATCAAAGGGTGTGGGGAGAAGGCAGGGGAGTGGGGATGACTGGAAGAATTGGATCAGCCCCATGATTGAATGGCGGAGTAGACTCGATGGGCTGAATGGCCTACTTCTGCTCCTGTATCTTATGGTTTTATGGTCTTTTTCTTTCTCCTTCTGGAAATAAAAACCCTCCCCTCCCCTCTTCTTCTATTCCCTACTCTGGCCATTTATCTCTTCTCACCTGCCTATTCCCTCCACTGTGCCCCCTTCTCCTTGCCTTTCTCCCATGGTCCACTCTCCTCTCCTGTCAGATTCCTTCCTCTCTAGCCCTGTACCTTTCCCTCCCTACTTGTTTCATCTATCACCTTCTAGCTATCCTCCTTCCTCTACCCCTACCTTTTTATTCTGGCACCTTCCACCTTTCTTTCCAGTCCTGATGAAGCGTCTCGGCCTGAAACACTAATTGTTTATTCATTTTCATAGACGCTGCCTGGCCTGCTGAGTTCCTCCAGCATTTTGTGTGTGTTGCTTTGGATTTCCAGCATCTATAGACTTTCTTGTGTTTATTCCTTTTCTTTGTCTGTTTTATTGTTCATTCTTATATTGCAATATTTATCTACTTGTTGATTGATTACTTGATTGATCTAACACGGTAAATAAAACGATGGTAACCGCCAAGTTTTTTTCTTGACTTCTGAAGAACCTTTGGGTCAGTAATGCAGATCCAACAAGCCTGAGCCAACCATCCTCAGCCGGAGTCCGCAGGTCAGGTAGCATCGTGGACGGAAGAAACCTGTCGGTGTTTTGGATCGAGCCGCTGAGAGTGGAGAATGAGTCACTCTGTAAAGGGGAGAGGGAGAGGGGAAGCAGTGAGACAGGAGACAGGAGTCGAGGTGGCAGGTGAACCGTGGTGTGTGAAGGACGATGGTGAGATGGAATCAGGGTGAGTGTGACGATGAGACGGGGGTCGATGATCAGTGACGTCACAAAGGTTACAAGTGTTGGGATCTGAATGTGTTCTCTCCCTCCTCCAGTCCTCCAATTAATGCCCCCTTTCCCATATCACCCTCCAGGCTCTCAGCACCTATTTTTCTACCCCTCCCATTTCCAAATTACCTGCAACTCTGAGAATTTACCTACTGATTCCCTCTCCCTCCCCCCATCCCAGCCTCACACAATCTAATTCCACCTACCTTTCACCAACACCTCTACTTCCTCAGGAGACAGGAAAGTCAGTATAGATTTTATTGATGCACCATAGAAAGCGTCCTGTCCAGATACAACTCATCTCGGTACGGCAACTGCTCTGCCTGTGATCGCAGAGACGGCTCAGCTCGTCACAGGAACCAGGCTCCCTCCCTCCCTGTCTACACTTCTCACTGCCTCAGTAAAGCATAATCAAAGACCCCCCCACCTCCCTCATCACCTCTTCTCCCATCCCCCATCAAACAGAAGATACAAAAGCCTGAAAGTACATACTACCAGGCTCGAGGACAGCTTCTACCCCCACTGTTATCAGTCTCCTCGTTTGATAAAATGGACTTTATCTCACTAGGATCCTGTACTTCATTGTTTACCTGTGGTTTGTCTGTAGATTGTACACCTTATTCTGCATTATTATTATTACTATTGTTTTATCATGGTTCTTTAAGGTTGTTATAGCCAGGGATGTTAACGCTCCCTTTGCCTATTAAATGCTCCCAATGGCCTGCGTCTCAAATAGCCTCTGACAACCAAGTCCAGCTCCTGGCCTTCACGTGTGGCTCAGCTACGAAGCCTAACAGAACCGTTTCTACTGACAGGAGAAGGGGCAAAGGCGGGTTACTGGTGCCTTAAAACCAGTCACTTCGGGCAGATGGGGCTCACCAGCTGTGGTTAGATAGATAGATAGATAGATAGATAGATAGATACTTTATTCATCCCCATGGGGAAATTCAACATTTTTTCCAATGTCCCATACACTTGTTGTAGCAAAAACTCATTACATACAATACTTAACTCAGTAATAATATGATATGCATCTAAATCACTAACTCAAAAAGCATTAATAATAGCTTTAAAAAAGTTTTAAAAAGTTGGCAGCTCATCTAGGAGAAGGAAAACTCTGATCTCAAACCTCTGCTGCCTTGTGGCTGAACCCACTCATGGGGAAGGCTTCAGGAGTAAACCTCGAGGAAAGATCTGGAGTTGGAGTCCCTAAGGCAGTCCTACGTTGACTGGCAGCTCCAGTGATGTCAAATGGTATCGGTCTCTGCCGTTCCTTAGGGTTCATCAGCACTGTAGAGAGGGGGAGCCTGTGCACGGGGCAACAGCTTGTTTTCCGTATCCTCCTGCCCAGGCTTGTGTATCTAGCCAGCTAGGACTCAAAATCCACGGTCGACCCTGACCGATGGAGGCTCCTATCATGCCATCTTGATTTACCTTGTTCTACCTCAATGCACTGTGTGATGATCTGATCTGTATGAACTGTCGTAAGACAAGTTTTTCACTGTATCTCGGTACATGTGACAACAATAAACCAATACCTCTTCCCTAATGGCTCCCGGTATTAACTAGCATGTTCATCAGCTCCCAACACTGCAGAAACACAAGAGTGGGCATCACGAGCAAAGTATACAAAATGCTGGAGGAGCTCAGCATGTCAGGCTGCCTGATCTGTTGAGATTCCACATCACCCCCTCCAGGCAGCTGTCACAACCTTCTCCTTCCTCATCCCTACCGTCCTCCATCCTACACCCTCCTTGGTTCACGACTTACCCTCTGGAAATCCCACCCTATTTGCCTCCCCCTCCCCCTCCTCACTAACTCCCTCTGCTGAGGCATTGGTCAGACCACACTTGGAGTATCACAAGCGGTTTTGGGGCCCTTAACTAAGGAAGGATATGCTGACATTGGTGAGGTTTGCAAAAATGATCCAGCAATGAAAAGGTTAACATTTGAGAAGCATTTGATCGTTCTGGGTCTGGCCTTGCTGGAATTTAGAAGATTGAGGGGAGCTCATTGAAACCTATGGAGTATTGAAAGGCCTCCAGAGAAAGGACGTGGAGAGGATGTTTCCCATGGTGGGGGAGTCTAGGACCAGAGGGCACAGCCTCAAGGTTGAAGGATGTCCTCCTTAGAACAGAGATGAGAAGGAATTTCTTTAGCCGGAGGGTGCTAAATCTGTAGAATTCATTGCCACAGACAGCTGTTGAGGCAATTCATTGGGTATATTTAAAGCAAAGGTTGATAGATTCTTGATTAGTCAGGGTGTCAAAGGTTATGGACAGAAGGCAAGAGTTGAGAGGGATAATAAATCAGCCATGATAGAATGGCAGAGCTTACTTGATGGGCCAAATGGTCTAATTCTGCTCCTATGTCTTGTTGTCCTCCTATACAATATACGGTCCCTCTCCACTCTCGACCTGAAGCGTTGACTGCCCACTCACCTGTCTCTCCACACCCACACAGTCACTGCTGAGCCTGACAGTACATTGTGCTGCTCCTGGCTCCGGCGTCTGACTCCACAGCGCCACCTGCAGGAACTGGGCAAAACTGCATCCCATTTCAGATTAAAGTTTAGCTTTACTTGTCACAGGGGGTGAAGCCACCAGCACAGTCCGGGGATGTGCTGGGGCAGTGTGTAAGTGTCACCACTCCTATGAAGACATCAAACACGCCCACAACTTCCTAACCCAAACCCATACGCCTTTGGACCGTGGGAGGAATCTGCAGCACCCGGAGGAAACCCACGGTCATGGGGAGAGCATACAAGCTCCTTTCAGCCATGTCACTGGTGCTGTAAAGCATTATGCTAACCACTACACTACCATGCCAAACCAGCAGGGGCACAGAAATGCAATGTTAGATCATTTCGGGAGGGGGTGAGGTGAGGGGGGTGGGAGATGGAGAGAGGGGGAGCAATGTTTTAAAACTGTGTGGATGAACAAATCACATTCCTGTGATCAGGGCAGACCAACATTACAATAATTAGTTAAATTAGTTAAATTAAAGAAACGTGAAAGTGACAGAAATTACACAAAACAAAATCGCTTCCGGGTCAGTGGCTGGTGCAGTTGAACAGGGCTGAAAATGTGCTCTTCAATTTAGTCTCAAAGTGTGTCAAAGAAACTCTTCCACCTTCCAGCCCAGCTTGTTCCCTGTGAGCTAGTGGCACTGCCTGCCTTTGGCTCCTTTCACTCTAAACCTTCCCTAACCTCGTACGTATCTGTAAAATGGCCTGATACAGATAAAAGGCAACACGAGTGAATCTGCAGATGCTGGAAATAAATAAAAAACACAAAATGCTGGCAGAACTCAGCAGGCCAGACAGCATCTATGGGAGGAGGTAATAACGACATTTCGGGCCGAAACCCTTCATCAGGAGTGAAGTAACATGGGATGGTCGAGGGGGGATAAGAAGTGGGGGGAGGGATAAAGTAGAGAGCTGGGAAGTAATAGGCTGGAGGGAAATGGGCTGGGGGAAGGTGGAGAATTATGGGAAATAAAAGAGAAAGAAAGGTAGGGCTGGGGGGAGAGATTATAGTGAGGGGGGAAAAGAGAGAGAAAGAGAACCAGACTAAAATAATAGATAGGGATGGGGGTAAAGGTGGGGGGTAGGGGTATCAACGGAGGTCAGTGAGTTGGATGTTCATGCCAGCAGGAAGGAGGCTACCTAGGCGGGAGATAAGGTGTTGCTCCATCGACCTGCGTGTGGCCTCATCTTGACGGTAGAGGAGGCCATGGACAGACATGTCGGTGTCATCCCTGCAAACGGAAGAAGTGCTACACCTGCCCCCACACTTCTTCCCTCACCACCATCCCAGGCCCCAGACAGTCCTTTCAGGTGAGGCACCTCTTCACCTGCGAGTCAGCTGGGGCGATATACTGTATCCGGTGCTCCGATGTGGCCATTTATACATTGGGGAGACCCGCCACAGACTGGGAGACCGTTTCGCCGAACACCGGCGCTCAGTCCTCCAGCAGTGGCGGGATCTCCCTGTGGCCACACACTTCAATTCCACAGACCACTCCCACTCCGACATGTCTGTCCATGGCCTCCTTTACCGTCAAGATGAGGCCACATGCAGGTCGATGGAGCAACACCTTATCTCCCGCCTAGGTAGCCTCCTTCCTGCCGGCATGAACATCCAACTCACTGACCTCCGTTGATACCCCTGCCCCCCACCCTTACCCCCATCCCTATCTATTATTTTAGTCTGGTTCTCTTTCTCTCTCTTTTTCCCCCCTCACTATAATCTCTCCCCCCGGCCCTACCTTTCTTTCTCTTTTATTTCCCATAATTCTCCACCTTCCCCCCCCCAGCCCATTTCCCTTCAGCCTATCACTTCCCAGCTCTCTACTTTATCCCTCCCCCCACTTCTTATCCCCCCTCGACCACCCCATGTTACTTCACTCCTGATGAAGGGTTTCGGCCCGAAACGTCATTATTACCTCCTCCCATAGATGCTGTCTGGCCTGCTGAGTTCTGCCAGCATTTCGTGTTTTTTATTTGATACAGATAAAAGCCTGAATTATCTGTTTATTCTCCTCCACAGATGCAGCCGGATCCACTGAGTTCCTCCAGCAATTCCCATGCATTCCTCAATTCATTTGAGCAATATAATTGCTCCTGCCCTATCAGCTCCTCTCCCTTTGATTTCAGACTACCCACCCTGGGGGGAAGGCAATGACCATTCCCTTTCCCTATTCCCCTCATGATTTTAAATAACTCCACGAGGTCACCCCTCAGCCTCCTTCCCTGCATAGGAAATCCACAGCCTATCCTATGACTCCTCATGAGACGCCATGCTAGCGTAGCAGTTAACATGATGCTATTACGGTTCAGAGTTCAAATCCAGCTTCCTCTGTAAGAAAGTTTGTGGAATGTGTGGGTTTTCTCTGGGTGCTCTGGTTTCCTCCTACAGTCCAAATACGTACCGGTTAGTGGGTTAATTAGTCATTGTAAATTTGTCCTATGATTAGGCTAGGGTTCAGTTCGTGGGTTGCTGGTCAGCATGGGTCAGTGGGCCAGAAGGGCCTGTTCCGTGCTGTATCTCTAAATAAATAAAATTATAAGTACTAAATGAGTAAACAGTCGACGTGTGTAACATCAGTTGTTTGTTCATTTTCATACCTGCCTGACCCGCTGAGTTCCTCCAGTGTTTTGACTGTGTTGCCCTGGTATCCAGCATCTGCGGAGTCTCATGTGTTTATAATTCAGTCCTGCCAGACCCGGTCACATCCTTACACCAGGAGCAGAATTAGGCCATTTGGCCCATCGAGTCTGCTCCACTATTCAATCATGACTGACTGATCCTTTTTTTCCCCTCCTCAGCCCCACTTCCCAGCCATCTCCCCGTAATCTTTGATGTTGTGTCCAATCAAGAGCCTATCAATCTCTGCCTTAAATACACCCAACAACCTGGCTTCCACAGCTGCATGCGGTAACAAATTCCACAAATTCACCACCCTTTGGCTAAAGAAATTTCTCTGCATCTCTGTTTTGAATGGATACCCCTCTATCCTGAGGCTGTGCCCTCTTGTCCTAGACTCCCCCACCATGGGAAACATCCTTTCCACATCTACTCTGTCTGGGCCTTTCAACATTCAAAAGGTTTCAATGAGATCCCACTCATTCTTCTAAATGTGAGTACAGACCCAGAGCCATCAAACATTCCTTGTATGATAACCCTTTCATTCCTGGAATCATCCTTGTGAACCTCCTCTGAACCCTCTCCAATGCCAGAACATCTTTTCTAAGATGAGAAGCCCAAAACTGTTCACAATACTCAAGGTGAGGCCTCACCAGTGTCTTATAAAGCCTCAGCAACACATCCCTGCTCTTGTATTCTAGACCTCTTGAAATGAATACTAACATTGCATTTGCCTGCCTCTCCACCAACTCTACCTGCAAGTTAACCTTCAGGGTGTTCTGCACAAGGACTCCCAAGTTCCTCTGCATCTCAGATTTCTGGATTTTCTCCCCATTTAGAAGATAATCTGCACATTTGTTTCTTCTATGGAAGTGCATGACCATGCATTTTCCAACATTGTACTTCATTTGCCACTTTCTTGCCCATTCTCCAATATAAGTCCTTCTGCAGCCTTCCTGTTTCCTCAACACTACCTGCCCCTCCACCAACCTTTGTATCATCTAAAAGCTTGAAAACAAAGCCATCTATTCCATCATCTAAATCATTGAAATACAGCATAAAAAGAAGTGGTCTCAACACCGACCCCTGTGGAACACCAATAGTCACTGTCAGCCAACCTGAAAAGGATCCTCTTATTCCCACTTGCTGCCTCCTACCCATCAGCCAATGCTCTAACCATGTCAGTAAATTTCCTGTAATACCATGGACTCTTAACTTGGTAAGCAGCCTCATGTGTGACACCTCGTCAAAGTCCAAATACACAACATCCACTACATCCCCTTTATCTATCCTACTTGTAATCTCCTCAAAGAATTCCAACAGTTTCGTCAGGCAAGATTTTCCCTGAAGGAAACCATGCCGACTTTGTCCTATCTTGTCCTGTGTCACCAAATACTCTATAACCTCATCCTTAACGATTGAATTCAACATCTTCCCAGCCACTGAGGTCAGGCTAACTGGTCTATAATTTCTTTTCTGCTGCCTTCCTCCTTTCTTAAATAGAAACATTTGCAACTTTCCAGTCCTCTGGCACCATGCCAGAGTCCAATGACTTTTGAAAGACCGTTACTAATGCCTCCACAATCTCCATTGCTACCTCTTTCAGAACCCTGGGGTGCAGTTCATCTTGTCCGGGTGACTTATGTACCTTTAGGTCTTTCAACATTTTGAGCACCTTCTCCCTCGTAATAGTAACTGCACCCACTTCTCTTCCCTCACACCCTTCAACACCTAGAACATTGCTAGCATCTTCCACAGTGAAGACTGATGCAAAATACTCATTTAGTTCAGCAGCCATCTCTTTGCCGCCATTATTATTTCTCCGGCCTCATTTTCTAGCGGTCCTATATACACTTTTATCTCTCTTTTATTTTTTACATACTTAAAAAAGCTTTTACTATCCACCTTGATATTGTTTGCTAGCTTGCTTTCATATTTCATCTTTTCCCTCCTAATGATTCTTCTAGTTGCTTTCTGTAGTTTTAAAAAGCTTCCCAATCCTCTACCTTCCCACTATTTTTTGTTTTGATGTACATTAGCTTTGACTTCCCTTGTCAGCCACAGTTGTACTATTTTGCCATTTGAGTATCTCTTTGTGTTTGGAATACATCTATCCTGCTCCTTCCTCATTTTCCCCAGAAACTCACACTGCTGTCATCCCTGCCAGCATCTCCTTCCAATTTACTTTGGCCAACTCCTCTCTCATTCCACTGTAATTTCCCTCACTCCACTGAAATACTGACTTTACATCAGACTTTACTTTCTCCCTATCAAGTTTCAACTGGGTGAATCCACAACCTTTTTGTATGCAGATAGTTCGAGGATGTAATCATGCTTCTCTTGTACTGGAAGAATCCACCTACGAATTTTCAGAGTTAACCTAACATTTCCAACAAAGCACAGCTCAGCTCCTCAAGATGGAAGGACAAGCCTGGTGGTTCAATTGTTTCAGTCTTGACAAAAGCAACAGCCATCCTGCAAATTCATTACTTTACTTTCTCCCTATCAAGTTTCAAGTTGAACTCAACCATGTTGTGATCTCCTAAGGGTTTCTTTACCTTCAGCTCCCTAATCACCTCTGGTTCATTACGTAACACCTAATCCAGTATTTCTGAGCTCCAAGTAGGCTCAACAACAAACTGCTCTAAAAAGCCATCACGTAGGCATTCAACAAACTCTCTCTCTTGAGATCTGTTACCAACCTAATTTTCCCAATTTACCTGCATGTTAAAATCTCCCATGACTATCATAACATTGCCTTTTTGAAACACTTTTTCTATTTCCTGCTGTAATCTGTGGTCCACCTCCCAGCTACTGTTTGGAAACCTATATATAACAGCCATCAGGGCCCTTTTACCCTTGCAGTTTCTTAACTCAATCCACAAGAATTCAACATCTTCCGATCCTATGTCACATCTTTCTACTGATTTGATGCTATTCTTTACCAGCAGAGCCACACCACCCCCTGCCCACCTTCCTATGTGTATAACCTACAATGTGTAACCTTGAACATTCAGCTCCCAACTACAACCATCCTTCAGCCATGATTCAGTGATGTCCACAACATCACACCTACAATCTGTAAAAGAGCAACAAGATCATCCACCTTATTTCCTATACTCCATCCATTGAGATACAGTATAACACTTTGAGAACTGAATTTTGTCTGATCATCTACCTGTCCTTCCTGACAATCTGACTGCATGCTATCTTTGCTTCTTTAACTATCTGTCCTATTCTGAATCCTGTCACTCCTGTTCCCATTCCCCTGCCAAATTAGTTTAAACCCTCCCCAACAGCTCTAACAAATCTGTCCGCGAGAATATTGGTCCTCCTCGGGTTCAGATTCAACCCGTCACTTTTGTACCAGTCATACCTCCCCCAGAAGAGATCCCAGTGATCCTGCCCCCTACACCAGCTTCTTACTCACACATTAATCTGCAAAATCATCCTGTTTCTGCCCTCACTGAACCTTTTCAGCATCCTTTCCAGGTTAATGATGTCCTTGCCACAGCCAGGCAACAAAGAACTGTACAAAATATGGTCTCACCAACACCTTATACAGTTCTAGTGTGATGCCTCAGCTCTTGTCCTCCGCACAGACACAAGACAGTAGACGCTGCAGTCTGGTCCAACACACTATCTGCCGGAGGAACTTTGCAGTTTCAGCAGCGTCTGAGGGCAGGAGGGAGGGAAGGGAAGGAATTGTTGATGCTTCTGCTTTCTCCTTGCATCAGGACTCTGACCTGGTGAAAGATCTCAGCTGCAAAACTGTTTACCCTCATCCGTGGATGCTGCCTGACCTGCCGAGTAAACATCAACTGTTTACCCTCATCCATGGACGCTGCCTGACCTGCCGAGTAAACGTCAACTGTTTACTCCTTGTCCGTGGATGCTGCCTGACCTGCCGAGTAAACGTCAACTGTTTACTCCTTGTCCGTGGATGCTGCCTGACCTGCCGAGTAAACGTCAACTGTTTACTCCTCGTCCGTGGACGCTGCCTGACCTGCCGAGTAAACGTCAACTGTTTACTCCTCGTCCGTGGATGCTGCCTGACCTGCTGAGTAAACATCAACTGTTTACCCTCATCCATGGACGCTACCTGACCTGCCGAGCAAACGTCAACTGTTTACCCTCATCCGTGGATGCTGCCTGACCTGCCGAGTAAACATCAACTGTTTATTCCTCATCCGTGGACACTGCCTGACCTGCCGAGTAAACATCAACTGTTTACTCCTCATCCGTGGATGCTGCCTGACCTGCCGAGCAAACGTCAACTGTTTACTCCTCATCCGTGGATGCTGCCTGACCTGCCGAGTAAACATCAACTGTTTACCCTCATCCGTGGATGCTGCCTGACCTGCCAAGCAAACATCAACTGTTTACTCCTCGTCCGTGGACGCTGCCTGACCTGCTGAGTAAACATCAACTGTTTACCCTCATCCATGGACGCTACCTGACCTGCCAAGTAAACATCAACTGTTTACCCTCATCCGTGGACGCTGCCTGACCTGCCGAGCTCCTCCGGTATTTTGTGTGTGTTGCTTGGATTTGCAACATCTGCAGAATCTCTTGTGTTTGTGATCAGGACACTCTGCTCTGACTGATAAAGACAAGCATGCAAAACACCTCCTTCACCACCTAGTGTGTGTCACCTTTTTCAGGGAACGATGTACTTGTAGGGCTGTGCTCTACACCACTCCGTCATTTACTGTGTAAATCTTCCTGGTTTAACTCACCAAAATGCAACATCACTGCCCTGTCTGAAAAGACTCCTGTTTTATATTTGGAATATTCCTTCATTACTAGGTCTAAATTCTGGCTGATCCCATCTCAACAGTAGCCATGTGGGCTTCTTCACTCCGTGAAATACCCTCCGTCCGTGAGTCCTGGGGTCGATACTGAGCGTTGTAGACCAAAGTTGGCAAGTCCAGAGTCAAGGGCAATGGTCAGATACTGGTGGGGGGGGGGGGGGGGGAACCATGTCTGGATGTCAGAGGCTGAAGCCTTGTGAGTCCACAGAAGCGTCGTTGCGGGCAGTGGAGTGAGCCGGGAGTAGAGTGGAGGCCTAAGGGCTTTGGCTCAACGGGCTTCGGCGGAACCGGGCGAGACGAGGCGAGGAAGACCGGAGCTGCAGAGCTCTCACAGCTAGTTGCTTGGTAAGTAGTCCTGCTTCCTTTTACACTTATAACTTTAAAAGTATTGTTAAATAGTGTGATAGTTAGCTGTATCGGGGCAAAGGGTTCTTGCATAACTAATACTAGTACATTAAATGAACTATATAGCATGGAGCAGGTGATGTAATACTGCTGCGAGATGTGGGAACCAGTAGACCCCATTGAGGGACACGGCGACTACATTTGCAGCAAGTGTTTGTTGCTCGAGGAACTCCAGCTTCATATTGATGAGCTGCAGTCCGAGCTTCAGACACTGCGACACATCAGGGAGGGGGAGAGTTACCTGGACTCTGTGTACCAGGAGATAGCCACACCTAATAGATTAACTAATGTAGATTGCAGTCAAGCACAGGATGGTGTGGCTATGAGTGAGGCAAGTAGGGGAATCCAGGAGGTAGGGCTGGAGGAGATGCAGGCCTCGCTCTTGTCCAACAGATTCGAGGCTTTAACTCCCTGTGAGGGCAGGAGCGGGGACTGTGGGGAGGATGAGCAACCTGCCCATAGCACCGTGGAGTGGGGGGCCATTCCAGAGGGGGGAGTCAATAGAAATGTTGTAGTAATAGGGGACAGTATCGTCAGGGGGATAGATAGGGTTCTCTGCAACCGAGAGCGAGAGTCCCGAAGGCTATGTTGCCTGCCTGGTGCCAGGGTTAAGGACATCTCTTCTGGGCTGGAGAGAAACTTGCAGTGGGAGGGGGAGGATCCAGTTGTCTTAGTACACATCGGTACTAATGACATAGATAGGACAAGGAAGAAGGTTCTGTTACAGGAATATGAGCAGCTAGGGGTCAAATTAAAAAACAGAACCTCAAGGGTAATAATCTCTGGATTATTACCTGAGCCACAAGCAAATTTGGCTAGGTTAAATAAAATTAGGGAGTTAAACGCGTGGCTCAAAGACTGGTGTGGGAGAAGTGGGTTTTGCTTCTTGGGACACTGGCACCAGTACTGGGACAGGAGAGAACTGTTCTGGAGGGACGGGCTTCACCTGAACCGGGCTGGGGTTAGTGTCCTGGTGAATCATATAACTAGGGCTGCAGAGAGGTCTTTAAACTAACTAGTGGGGGGGAGGGTTCTAGAGAGCAAATAATTAAAAAGACAATGGAGAAGGTAATGGATGTAGGTAAAAGTGGAGGAATAAAAAGACAGAGTGTGTCAGGAGGGGAAAGAATGTACGGAGATAAGCGTAAAGTTGTACAAAAGGAAAAGGTAGGAAATAAGTGTCAAACATATTTGAAAGTCCTTTATTTGAATGCACGTAGTATTAGGAATAAAATTGATGAGTTGACGGTACAAATAATTACGTATGGTTATGATATTGTGGCAATTACGGAAACATGGCTGCAGGGTGACCAGGACTGGGAATTAAACATACAAGGGTATTCGACAATTAGGAGAGACAGGCAAGAAGGAAAAGGAGGTGGGGTGGCTATGTTAATAAAGCAAGAAATCACTGCAATAAAGCGAAATGATATTGGCTCAAAGGATCAGGATAACGAAACAATTTGGGTAGAAATAAGAAATAGTAAAGGGAAAAAAGCAGTGGTGGGAGTAGTCTATAGGCCTCCAAACAGTTGTAACTCAGTTGGTCGGAGCATAAATCAGGAAATAGTTGGGGCTTGTAATAAGGGAACAGCTATAATTATGGGGGATTTTAACTTTCATATTGACTGGAATAATCAAGTCGGACACGGCAGCCTTGAAGAAGAGTTTATTGAGTGTATTCGGGATGGGTTCCTTGAACAATACGTTACTGAGCCGACAAGGGGGCAAGCAGTCTTAGATCTGGTCCTGTGTAATGAGACAGGACTAATAAAAAATGTCCTAGTAAAGGATCCCTAGTAAAGTGACCATAACATGGTCGAATTCCATATTCAATTAGAGGATGAGAGGGTTGGATCTCAAACAAGTGTACTGAGCTTAAATAAAGCTATGATGGTATGAGAGTGGAATTGCTTAAGATGGATTGGGAAAATAGATTAAAGGGTAGATTGGTACTTGATCAGTGGTGTATATTTAAGGAGTTATTTTACAACTATCAAGAAAAATATATTCCACTGAAGAAAAAAGGGTGTAAAAGAAAAAATAGTTATCCATGGCTAAGTAAAGAAATAAAGCAAAGTATACGACTAAAAAGAAAGTTATATAAGGTAGCTATATCTAGTGGGAAGGTTGAAGATCGAGAAGCTTTTAAAGATCAGCGGCAAATAACAAAAAGATTGATTAAGAAGGGGAAGATAGATTATGAAAGTAAATTGGCGAAAAACATAAAAGCAGATAGTAAGAGTTTTTATAGTTACATAAAAAGAAAAAGGGTGGCTAAAGTAAATGTTGGTCCCCTAGAAGATGAGACTGGGAAATTAATGGTAGGGGACATGGAGATGGCGGAAACGCTGAACAAATATTTTGTATCAGTTTTTACAGTAGAGGACACTCAAAATATCCCAACACTGGATAAACAGGGGGCTCTAGGGGGAGAGAAGCTAACTACGATTCAAATCACCAAGGAAATGGTACTTGATAAATTAATGGGACTGAAGGTGGATAAATCCCCTGGACCAGATAGCTTGCATCCTAGGGTCTTAAGGGAAGTGGCGGTCGGGATTGTGGATGCATTAGTGATAATTTTTCAAAACTCGCTGGACTCGGCAATGGTCCCGGCAGATTGGAAAAATGCTAATGTAACTCCTTTATTTAAAAAGGGCAATAGACAGAAGGCTGGAAATTATAGGCCAGTTAGCCTAACATCTGTGGTTGGCAAAATGTTGGAATCGATAATTAAGGAAACAGTAACAGGGTATTTGGATAAACATAGCTTAATAGGACAAAGTCAGCATGGCTTTACAAAAGGGAAGTCATGTTTGACAAACTTGTTGGAGTTCTTTGAGGACATAAAATATAGGGTAGATAAAGGGGAACCAGTGGATGTGGTGTACTTGGACTTCCAAAAGGCATTTGACAAGGTGCCACACCAAAGATTATTACTTAAGGTAAAAAATCATGGGATTGGGGATAATATTCTGGCATGGGTGGAGGATTGGCTTTCTAACAGAAAACAGAGAGTTGTGATAAATGGTTTATTCTCAGACTGGCAGTTGGTGACTAGTGGTGTTCCGCAGGGGTCGGTGTTGGGACCCCAACTCTTTACAATCTATATTAATGATTTGGAGAAAGGGACTAAGTGCAACATATCGAAGTTTGCTGATGACACAAAGATGGGAGGGAGTGTAATGAGTGTGGAGGACATTGAAACCCTGCAGGGGGACATAGATAGGCTGAGTGATTGGGCAGACATTTGGCAGATGAAATATAATACTGACAAGTGTGAGGTCTTGCACTTTGGCAGGAAAAATAATAGAGCAAGTTATTATCTAAATGGAGAGAAACTGGAAAGTGCTTCTGTGCAAAGGGATCTGGGGGTCCTGGTGCAGGAAACACAAAAAGTTAGTATGCAAGTGCAGCAGGTGGTCAAGAAGGCCAATGGAATGCTGGCTTTTATTGCTAGGGGGATGGAGTATAAGAACAGGGAGGTCTTACTGCAGTTGTACCGGGTATTGGTGAGACCACACCTGGAGTACTGCGTGCAGTTCTGGTGTCCATATTTAAGAAAGGACATACTGGCTCTCGAGGCAGTGCAGAGAAGGTTCACTAGGTTAATTCCGGGGATGGATGGGTTGATGTATGATGAGAGGTTGAGTAGATTGGGACTCTACTCATTGGAGTTCCGAAGAATGAGAGGCGATCTTATTGAAACATATAAGATTGTGAAGGGGCTTGATCGGGTGGATGCGGGGAGAATGTTCCCAATGATGGGTGAAACTAGGACTAGGGGGCATAATCTTAAAATAAGGGGATGCCGTTCCAGGACTGAGATGCGGAGAAATTTCTTCACTCAGAGGGTAGTGGGGCTGTGGAATTTACTGCCCCAGAGAGCTGTGGAAGCTACTACACTCAATAAATTCAAAACGGAGATAGACATTTTCCTGGATAAAAATGGCATTAGGGGATACGGTGAGCGAGCAGTTAAGTGGACATGAGGCTAGGTTTAGATCAGCCATGTGATCTCCTGGAACAGTTTTCGATAGCCTGGATGGGTCAGAGAGGAATTTTCCAGATTTTTTCTCCTAATTGGCAACTCGGTTTTTTTTCCCCGGGTGATCACATGGGTTTGGGCGGGATGAATAATAAAATAAAATGGGCGGCATGGTGCCCTGTTGGTTGGCACTGTTGCCTTGTGGGATTCGGTGAAAACTAGAGTTAAGATTGGATCAGCCATGATCTTGTTGAATGGCGGAGCAGGCTTGAGGGGCCGATTGGCCTACTCCTGCTCCTATCTCTTATGCTCTTAAAGACTGGAAGTGCAGAGGTGGCCCGTCCTGGGGTCAGTAGGTGGGAATGGATAGTAAGGAGAAAGGGTTTGTCTTGTTGTTGTTGCTGGTGATGTTCAGCTGAACATGGTGGGCATGCTACGTTGGTGCTGGAATGTGTGGTGACACTTGCAGACTGTGCTGGTTGTCAACGTAAATGATGCGTTTCACTGTACATGAGGGCAGCGGGTCACACCCCAGCTTACCATCTTCCCACGGGCTTTTAATGCTGAGCGACTGATCATCCCCACCCACAAACTAACAAACAGCAGGTTTTGTAAACTGTGTTTAACTTTTGTTTTCATTCTGAATGCTGCTTACGCGAGTCCTTGTGTCTGTGATGCTGCTCCGGATAAATACGTCATTACACCTGTGCCTACTGGCTGGCAGTTAGCGGAACATTATTACAGTGCCAGTGATTGGTGTTCAGTTCTGCCACCGTCGGTACGCTCTCCCCACCACCATATGGTTTCCTCCGGGTGCTCCGGTTTCCTCCCACATTCCGAAGACGTGTGGGTTAGAGTTAGTAGTAAGCCGTGGGCTTGATACGTCAGTGCCAGAAGCAGCTGGCCTCGCTGATTTGATTTGATTCAAACACCTCATTTTGCTGTTTCCAATGTACTGTATTTCTGGCAAATAAAGCTAATCTTTGTGCACATGACAATAAACTCAACATTAACACTGGCCCTTGCTTCAACAGCCTCTGGTAACTCCCCCTCCAGATCTGATGTTTCCATGAGAATACTTCATCCTTCTGAACTTCAGTGACTATCAGGCAAACTTATTCAGTCTCTCCTGAAGAGGCCAAACCCCCCATGCAGTGGATGAGCTGAATGGCACCATCACCAAAGCAGGTAACCTTCCTTCCCCTGAGACTGAATAAAGACCAAACGGAGAAATCAATTGCTGATCAATTTAAAATGTGCTGTTTCTTCAGCTGGCTCTGAGTCTGTCTGTCTATTGAGAGATTCAGCAGGCCATTCCAGCCCAACAAGCCTCATCACTAATTACACCCTGTGACCAATTAACCTACTGTTACGAATGTGCCACAACTCTGAGGGGCCGAAGGGTACAAAGTAGCCCCCTCCTTTCTGAGAATCGCAAGATTGCTATTAATTCAGGTCTGGGACCCAGGAAATGAGAGAGAGACACGCAGAATCCACAAGGGTTTGGAATGTGTCCTGGCCCCCAGAAAGGCGGAACCATTGATAACGGCTATTGTCTCTTGGAGACGGAATTGTGTATTGAGTACTGTACTATTCATTGAAGCCCTCAGGGAATGACCAGAGTGGGCTGGTTGAGGGATGGCATCATCCCAACCTGATTGACATCTGAGACCCCGTGAGTAAGGATAAAAGAGGGTCTGGGGAACAACCCCTTTAGACGCACCAGGAGAGACGCTAGAAATCCCGTGACAGCGTTTAATAGCGACAGCCAGTGGGGGGCTCGCGTGTGTCCTTTCCCTTTGCCAGGATTGGGGCCTTACCACGGAAGAACGGCTTAGCTAAAGAAGAGGCCACCACCAACGAAATTTCGAAGGATCAACATCATAAAAAGGAAAAGCTGGCAAATTTCTAAAATTTGTCTCTCTCCAACCAAAAAGCTGCAGCCTGAATGAACTGAGTGACTTTTATATTTCCATCGGACAATACATTATCCCCTAGACAACGATAGAGCTATTTCTTATTGATTATTATTATACCCGCACTTTTAGATCTAGTATTGATGACGTATATTATCTGTATGTTTGCATTGATATTATTTTTGTGTATTTTTACCAATAAATACTGTTAAAAATAGTATCATCAGACTTCAACGGACCTCTCTATCTTTGCTGGTGAGTGACCCAGTTACGGGGTTCGTAACACTACTAACCCGTACATCTTTGGTTATGTGGGAGGAACCCATGTGGTTGGGGGAAAGCACAGAGACAGCAGCGGAATTGAACCTGTGTTAAAGGTGTACTAACAGCTACTGTGACACATGGCCAAATGGTTAAGGCGTTGGTCTAGTGATCTGAAGGTCGCTAGTTCAAGTCTCAGCAAGGCACCTAACCACACATTGCTCTGCGACGACACCGGTGCCAAGCTGTATGGGTCCTAATGCCCTTCCCTTGGAGAGGGGAGACATGCAGTATGGGCAACTGCCAGTCTCCCAGTCTCAGTCATCATTGAAAATCGATGGACAGCCAACGGAGAATAAGACTAACAGCTACACTATCATGCTGCCCACAGCCACAGCCACTTCAAAGGACTGCCAACCTCTATCGCATGGATGTGGGGTTACCCCTGACAGTGGTAGGACTGAGCCACTCAAGTCCACCCAGTGACTGAACCTGGAACACCCCTGGGCTGCAAGTCACCTGATGCTCTCATGTAATCTCTTTGACCCACTACTGTCAGGAAGGAGGTACAGGAGCATCAGGACGAGGACTGTCAGACTGGGTAACAGATTCTTCCCCCAGGCTGTGACTCTAATGAATACCCTGCCACCACCGAGGTCTTGTAACTAGGACATTTTACTAACTTAATTATGGTAATATTTGTTTATGTGCTGTGTGTGATATATGTTTTATAGGTGACGGAGGTCTGTTGTTTCATTTGATTGTATATACATAAAGCCAGGTGACAATAAACTTCAACTTAAGAACACTCCTCAGTCATGAATTCAATTGATCCTAGCAAGAAAGCATTTGTCATCATCAAATCATGATCAAAACTGACGCTAGGAATAAAGTGAACACTCCCAACCTCAGATGGTAAGGCAGGAGATGGCAGACTGCGTCGCCATCAGGGAAACATCCGCCCAGGTGGCAGTGGAGGACGTTGCCACTAGAGGGCAGCATCGGTCCGTTTCTGCTGACCCTCCGCTCACCTTCTCCCAGGTATTCACACAGGGGACAACACCCATCTCTACTCCCAATCATCTTCTCGAGATTTGCCTGTTTTGCAATAGCAGTCAAAGTCGAAATGCTGATGTTTAAAAACAAACACGGAGAATGCTGTTTCTCACATTCTGTTTACTCCTGGTGCCGGGGTTAGACATTAGAAAAGAAATAGGTTTAGGAGTAGGTTATAAAGACTATCGAGCCTTCTCTATCATTCAAAGTCATCACCTTCGCAACATTTTCCAGCACGATCCTGTTCGTTGATTCCCTTAACATCCACATACCTATCGATCTCCGTATTGAATGATTAGATTAACTTTATTTGTGACATATATATCGAAACATGCAGTGGAATCTGTCATTTGCGTCAATGACCAACACAGTCTGAGGATATGCTAGGGCAGTCCACAAGTGTTGTCAAATCAAATCAAATCAAGTTTAATTATAATTCAAACTATACATACATAAAGCTGAACGAGACAGCGTTCCTCTGGGGTCAAGGTGCAAAGCATTCAAAATTAGCAAGCAAACTTGAAAATAGTGAGTAAAATTCAGAAAACGAGTACATAATTCAAAAATAGTGAGCAAAGAGGCACGTTCACTCGAAGGAAAAACCCCTGACCGTGACGGACAGAAGTCTGGCAATGGTACCGTCTCCGGCAATGGCAGTCAGCCTGTCATTCCACCGCTCGGACACGGGAGGGCAGCACCGACCGAGAGGCCGGGCTGCGCAGCTTGTGTTGTTCTATGTTAGTGCCGGAATGTGCGGCGACACTTGGGGATCCCTCCAGCACATCCTTGGGCTTTGTTGAGGGCGAGAACAAGATTGCCGGAGAATATGTTGTCTCCCGGGTGCCAGGGTCCGGGATATCTGGGATGGAGTCCCCAGCATTCTTAAGTGGGAGGGTGAACAGCCAGAAGTCGTGGTCCATGTTAGTACCAATGACAGTAGGAGGAGTGACGAGGTTCTGCAAAGGGAGTTCGGTGCAGGATCTCCAGGATTGTGATTGCTACCCGTGCCGATGCTAGAGAGGCCAGAACTAGGAAGACTAGGCAGTTAATACGTAACTAAGCGGTAGGTGTAGAAGGGAGGGCATGCGATTTCTGGATCATTGGACTCGTTTCCAGGGAAGGTGGGACCTGTACAGAAGGGGTGGCTTGCACCTGAACTGGAGGGGGACTGATAGCCTAGTGGGAAGGTTTGTCAATGCTGCACAGTGGTGCAAGATTTGGCCCATCAAACAATCTGCTCTGTCATTTCATGGTGGCTGATCCAATTTTCCTCTCAGCCCCAATCACTTACCTTCCCCTCATGCCCTGACCAATCAAGAACCTATCAACCTCGGCCTTAAATATACATCAAGACTTGGCCTCCTCAGTTGCCTGTGGCAATGAATTCCACAGATCTCCACTCTCCGGCTAAAGAAATCGCTCTTTGTCTCGGTTCTAAAGGTATGCCCCTGTATTCTGAAGCTCTGTCCTCTGGTCTTAGACTTTCCCACCACAGGAAACATCCTCTGAGAAGTCAAAGCCAACATAAAAGCCAAAGAGAGGGCATATAATAGAGCAACAATTTGTGTGAAGTTAGAGGCTTTTAAAAACCAACAGAAGACAACTAAAAAGTTAAGAAGGTAAAGATGGAATAGAAAAGTAAGCTAGCCTACAATATTAAAGAGGATACCAAAAGTTCTTTCAGATACATAAAGAGTAAAAGAGAAGTGAGAGTGGATATCAGACTGCTGGAGAGGTAGCAATGGGGGACAATGAAATAGCGGACGAACTGAATAAGTATTTTGCAACACTCTTCACCATGGAAGACACTAGCAGTATGGTGGAAGTGCCAGGTGTCGGGGGCACAAAGTGCGTACAGTTAGCATAACTAGAGAGAAGGTACTTGGTAAAGGTCTGAAGGTAGATAAGTCATCTGGACCAGATGGTGTAACCCCAGAGTTTTGAAAGAGGTGGCTGAAGAGATCATGAAGGCATTAGTAATGATCTTTAAAGAATGGGTCTGGAAGATTGGAAAATTGCAAATGGCACTCCACTGTTCAAGAAAGGAGAGAGGCAGAAGAAAGGAAACTATGGGCCAGTTACTCTGATCTCAGTGGTTGGGAAGATGTTGGAGTGATTAAGGATGAGGTCTCAGGGTACTTGGAGGCACAGGATAAAATTAGCCGTAGTCAGCATGGCTTCCTCAAAAATCAACAGATCTGTTGGAATTCTTTGAAGAAATAATAATCAGGATAGACAAAGGAGAATTGGTTGATGTTGTGTACTTGGATTTTCAAAAGGCCTTTGACAACGTACCACACATGAAGCTGCTGAACAAGCTACTAGCCCATAATATTACAGGAAAGATTCTAGCATGGATAAAGCAGTGGCTGACTGGTAGGAGGGAAAGAGTGGGAATAAAGGGAGCCTTTTCTGGTTGGCTGCCGGTGACTAGTGATGTTCCACAGGGGCCTGTGTTGGGACCGATTCTTTTCATGTTCTATGTCAGTTATATGTCAGTTCATGTTATATGTTATATGCCCAATAGATGATGGAATTGACGGCTTGGTTGCAAAGTTTGCAGACGATATGAAGATAGGCAGAGGGACATGGAGTTTTTGAGAAGTAGAGATGTAATGTTACTTTATAAAGCAGTGGTGAGCAGTTTTGTGCCCCTTATCTAAGAGAGGATGTGCTGAAACTGGAGAAGGTTCAAAGGAGGTTCACAAAAATGATTCCAGGATTGAATGGCTTGTCATGTGAAGAACATTCGATGGCTCTGGGCCTGTTTTCACCAGAATTCAGAAGATTGAGGGGTGACCTCATTGAAACCTATCAAGTGGTGAAAGGCCTTGATAGAGTGGGTGTGGAGAAAATGTTTCCTGTGGTGGGAGAGTCTAAGAATGGAGGACACAGCCTTCGAATAAAGGGGCATCCTTTTAGAATGGAGATGAGGAGGAATTTCTTTAGCCAGACAGTGGTGGTGAATCTATGGAATTCTTAGCCACAGGCAGCTGTGGAGGTGAAGACTTTTATGTATATTTAAGGCAGAGGTTGATAGATCCTTGATTAGTCAGGGCAGGAAGGGATACAGGGGGAAGGCGTATGCAATAGTAGGCCAATTGCTCAATGTAAATTGTCCTGTGATTAGACTAATGTTGGATAGGTGGGTTGCGGGACGGCACAGCTGATTGGGCTGGGAAAACCCATTCTGCACTGTATCTCTAAATAAACAGAGAAATAATAGATAGGCGGGCTGCCAGTCGGTGATTGGGCAGCCACTGGGTGGCCATCGCTCTCCACAGAAGGACCGAGCTCGAGTCATCTCTCTCTGTGATGTGGACGGAGGATGTTTTCGTAATTCTCAGATTTATGGGGTTTTTGGTGTGGACTGTAGTTTATCTTGCTCTCCTTCAGTTTTCTGTATTTTCTTTCTTGTTGGCAGTCGGCGGGATGGGGTTTGGGAGCCTGACGTCCTTCTTAGCTTTTGTGCGGGGTGGGGTTGGGGATTTGGGGCTGATGTTCTTGAGGTGTTTTTCTGTGTTTGTTGTGTGCAAGAGAGGGGCTTGGGGTTTGATGTTATTATTGCTGTTTTTGTTTTCCTTGTTGACGATGTCAGTTTTTTTGTGGGGGAAGGGTTTGGAGGTTTAGGATCTGATGTTCTAGCTGCAGTTTTCAGTGTGAGTGGTACATTGGTTTTTTTTGCGAGGGAGGGTGTTTGGGGTTTGCAAGTTTTATTTCCTTTACCTGGGGGGAGTGATGTCTTTTCTTTCAATGGCCTCCATGGTTTTTCTGTATTTCATAGTAACATAGAAAACCTACCGCACAATACAGGCCCTTCGGCCCACAAAGTTGTGCCGAACATGTCCCTACCTTAGAAATTTCGAGGCTTACCCATAGCCCTCTATTTTTCTAAGCTCCATGTACCCATCCAAAAGTCTCTTAAAATACCCTGTATGTTGATAAATAAGTAACATAATTCCATTGCGTGAGAATGACGGCAGAGTTAATGACAATGTCCACAACATCGATCATGAACATTCCTTGTAATTACCTCAGCATTCCCAAAGATGTTTTTTTTACTCCTTTAGTGGCTGACAAGAAACTGGTATGCTGAGCAGCTGCTTGAAACTTGTACTGACTGTATTTACGCAGCTAATCCTCTGCCCAGACACCAGACTCTGTTTCTAATTCATGTTCTAATCCAGTGTGAGATTAAAGGAAGCTTTCTTTCACATGATGTATTCAGGGAAACTCAGCAGGCCAGACATCATCTATGGAAAAGAGTAAACAGTCAACATTTCAGGCCGAGGCCCTTCATCAGCACTGGAAAGGAAGGGTGAAGTCAGACAAGCTACGGAGAGGGGAGGATGAGGTACAAGGTGGCAGCTGGTGATAGGTGAGACTGGGAAAGGGGGAGGGGTGAAGTAAAGAGCTGGGAAGTTGTTTGGTGAAAGAGATACAGGGCTGGAGGAGGGGGAATCTAATAGGAGAGGGTGGAAGACCATGGAAGAAACAGAAGGAGAAGGAGCACCAGAGAGAGATGATGGGCAGGTAAGGGTAGAAGATGTGGGAGGGAAACAAAATGGTGAAAGGAGGGGGCAATTACCAGAAGTTTGAGAAATAAATGTTCATGCCATCAAGTTGGAGGCTACCCAGATGGAATATAAGGTGGTGTTACTGCAACATGAGTGTGGCCTCATCATGGCAGTAGAGGAGGCCATGGACTGACATGTCAGAATGGGAATGGGAAACAGAATGAGAAACCCTGCTTTTTGTGGCAGATGATGCTAAGGCGCTCGACAAAGCAATCTCCCACTGATACACAGGAAGCTACTCCAGGGGTACTGGATATAGTAGCTCACCAATATACAGAAACGTAGAAAACCTACAGCACAATACAGGCCCTTTGGCCCACAAAGTTGTGCCAAACGTCCCTACCTCAGAAATTACTAGGCTTACGTATAGCCCTCTATTTTTCTAAGCTCCATGTACCTATCCAAAAGCCTCTTAAAAGACCCTATCGCATCCACCTCCACCACCATTGCCGGCAGCCCATTCCACACACTCACCACTCTCTGGATAAAAAAACTTACCCCTGACATCTCCTCTGTACTTACTCCCCAGCACCTTAAACCTGTGCCCTCTTGTGGCAACCATTTCAGCCCTGGGAAAAAGCCTCTGACTTCATTAAGCACTTGTCTGGGTAGCCTCCAACCTGATGGCATGAACATCGATTTCTCAAACTTCTGGTAATTGCTTGCCCCCCGCCCACCACCCCCTTCATCATTCCTGTTTCCCTCACTCATCTTATCTCCTTACCTGCCAATCACCTCCCTCTGGTGCTCCTCCTTCTTCCCTTCCATGGTCTTCTACCCTCACCTACCAGATTCATCCCTTCTCCAGCCCTCTCGTTCACCCATCAACTTCCCAGCTCTTTACTTCATCCCTCTCCTTCTCCCAGTTTCACCTATCATCTACCACCCTGTACTTCTTCCTCCCCTACCCCACCCTCTTACTCTAACCTAATTTTTTTCGCCAATCTTGACGAAGAGTCTTAGTTTGAAATAGCAACTGTTTATCCCCCTCCATAGATGCTGCCCAGTCTGTTGAGTTCCTCCAACATTTTGTATGGGTCTTCCTTGGATTTCCAGCATCTGCAGACTTTCTTGTGTTAATGTATTCAGGGAGATGTTGCTCTAACACCTGGTAGTTATTTACACCCTGTCCAAGTGTAAATAGATGTTCCTTTTAGTTCCTTACCCCTTTGCGTTCTATAGCATATTGAAGAAAACGAGATTTAGAGATGCCCCATTACCATGGGGAGAGGGGGAGGTATAGCTCCCAGAGTTCAGGGCTTTGGTAGTTAATAACACTAGTGCGCTGCCCAACATTCAGCCTCTGATGACAGTGAGTTGTCACCATTCCCTGCTGCAATACAATGAAGTACTTTGTGCCGTTCTGATAGGCACACCTGAAATGCCATTTATAAATTGTTGACAGAATACCAGATGGTGATGAGGAGGCACACAGGAGCAAGACAGATTAGATGGTTGAGTGGTGTCACAACAACCACCTTTCACTCAACAATAGTAAGACCAAGGAATTGATTGTGGACTTCAGGAAGGGGAAGTCCAGGGAACATTCACCAGTCCTCTAGGGATCAGCATTGGAAAGGGTGATCAGTTTCAAGTTGCTGAATGTCAAATTCTCAGTTCAATATATTGAATCAATCGCAAAGAAAGCACGACAGAGATCATATCTCAGTAGGAGTTTGAACAGTCTAGATATGTCAACAAAGCTTGAAAATGCCCACTGCTGTACCATGGAGAGCGTTCTAACTGGTTGCACCACTACCTGGTATAAAGGATTAACTGTAACGGAGCAGACTCAGCTAACTTCATCATGGGCACTAGCCTCCCCACCATGAGGACATCTTCCACCATTGACCCCGTCACCCAGGACATGCACTCCTCTTGGAGAAGGTACAGGAGCCCAGAGGCATATACTCAATGTTTCAGGAACACCTTCTTCCCCACCATAAGATTTCTGAATGGACAATGAACCCATGTACACTATTTTCTTCCTTTTTTGCTCTCTTTTTGCACTATTTGTCTAATTCATTTTTATATATACTTTTTATTGTAATAGTTTTTATTATGTATTTAAAAGTAAATTTTATTATCAAAGTACATATATGTCACCATATACCACAATGTGGTTTGTTTTCCTGGCATACTCAATAAATCTACAGAATAATCACCATAACAGAATCAATGAAAGACCACCTGCACATCCAGAGTGTAGAAGACAAGAAACTGTGCGAATACCAAAAGGAGAAATGATAATAATAAATAAATAAATAAGCAATAATATCAGGAACATCAGATGAAGAGTGTTTGAAAGAGTTCATAGGTTGTGAAAACATTTCAATGGTAGGGCAAGTGGAGTTGAGTTCAAAAGCATGATGGTTAAGGGGCAATAACTGTTCCTGAACCTGGTGGTGAGGCTCCTGTACTTCCTTCCTAATGGCAGCAGTGAGAAGAGAGCGTGTCCTGGGTGGTGGGGGGCACCCTGATGATGGATGCTGATTTCCTGCTACAGTGTTTCATCAGCTCAGATACCTAAAGCACAACACGTGCCTGGCTGTGCCTGGCCAAACCTGGCAATCTTCTTCATTATTTAACTAACTTTGGTTTCCATTCACCATTTGTTCATTTCCCTAAAACTGGTTACAAGAAGTTTACAGTATATCACTATGTTATTGTTGTTTACTATTCAGCTAGGTCTTCTAATAAAAAGTAACAAACTACAGCAAGTTACACCACATTATTTTACTTGCAAGGGAAGTTCTATTTTCCAGCCAAGTACCGTCCGGAAAATATCTTCAATCTTGTGTCTCAAACAAATCAATTTTATATATTTTACAGAAAACAGTACATAAGTTGCTCCATTCCATAACATTTCTCCGTTATCTTCATTCCTATCTGGTTCTGACATTTGTACTTTAGAAGCTCTGTCGTGTTTATCTCTGTTGTCAAAACATCCTCCAGCCATAAAACAAATCTCCTGTCAAAAAAAACATACTACAGGTTCCCATCATAAAACACAGACTTTTAATCCTCCCATCCAAACCAGCAAAGCACCTTGGGATTTCATAGGTTCCATTTTATTATATTACATTTTACAAGGGTTACAAATTCATAAAGACTTCAGGATTACAGATATATTTCCATATTATGGTTTGCACTGTTGAGTACTGGACAAAGCCATTTAGACCCGGATGTTGTTACCGATCTATACTAATCCTCCTCTTCCCATGTATCCTCCATTCCCTTCAAACTCATGTGTCCATCTAAAAGTCTCTGAATTCCACAGGACTGCCGGCTTCCTTCACCAACACGGAAACCCTTTCCAGGCACGTACCGCTCTCTGTGTAAAACAAAACTTTAAACCATGTCCTCTGGTGTTTATCATCTCTACCTGGGGAAAAGATCATGATTGTCTATGACTCTATTGGAATTCCCCTCAACCTCTGGTGCTCTGGGAGAACAACCCACATTTATCCAACCTCTCCTTATAGCGCATACACTCAAATTCGGGCAGCATCCTGGTGTCCTCTTCAGAATCAGAACCAGGTTTAATATCACTGGCATATGTCATGAAATTTGTTGTTTTGTAGCAGCAAAACATTGCAATGCATAATAGTAAAATCTATAAATTACAGTAAGTATATATATATTTTAAATTAGTGCAAAAATAGAGGAAGTGTACGTAGGTTCATTGTCCATTCAGAAATCTGATAGCAGATGGAAACAAACTGTTCCTGAAATTTGAGTGTGTGTCTTCAGGCTCATGCAGATGGTAGCAATGAGATCGTATCCAACTGCAATCAGACTGAGGTTTTTTAGAATATCAATTTGTATTAATTTCCAGACAAATTTAAAGCATTATTGTTTGAAGGTTCCTCACAGGCACAAATAACTCCAGGCACCATATTTCTATATGACTATCCCATAGTTCAAAGCCACAAGGTAATGTTGCAGCTTCATGAAACCCTGATTGTCCATACTTGAATATTGTGTTCAGTTCTGGTCACCTCATTTTTGGAAGGAAGTGGAAACTTTAGAGATGGTGCAGAGGAGATTTACCAGAATGGCTGCTGTCTGTATTAGAGAGCATGTCTTATGAAGATAGGCTTTTTTTCTTTGGAGAGGAGGAGGAGGAGATATGACTTGATAGAGGTATACAAGATGTTGAGGCAAAGATAAAGTAAACATAGAACCATAGAACATTACAGCACTGAAACAGGCCTTTTAGCCCTTCTTGGCTGTGCCGAACCATTTTGCTGCCTAGTCCCACTGACCTGCACCTGGATCATATCCCTCCATACACTTTTCATCCATGTACCTGTCCAAGCTTTTCTTAAATGTTAAAAGTGAGCCCGCATTTACCACTTCATCTGGCAGCTCATTCCACACTCCCACCACTCTCTGTGTGAAGAAGCCCCCCCCCCAATGTTCCCTTTAAACTTTTCCCCCTTCACCCTTAACCCATGTCCTCTGGTTTTTTTCTCTCCTAACCTCAGTGGAAAAAGCCTGCTTGCATTCACTCTATCTATACCCATCATAACTTTATATACCTCTATCAAATCTCCCCTCATTCTTCTACGCTCCAGGGAATAAAGTCCTAACCTATTCAACCTTTCTCTGTAACTCAGTTTCTCAAGTCCCGGCAACATCCTTGTAAACCTTCTCTGCACTCTTTTAACCTTAATATCCTTCCTGTAATTCGGTGACCAAAACTGCACACAATACTCCAAATTCAGCCTCACCAATGCCTTATACAACCAGGTTATACAGACTGGCAGGGATGATGGCAGAACTCACGGGAAGTTAATGTACAGGCTGAGCCTGTGTAATGAAGGCAAATGCAATATTGGCATTTCAATGGGAATAGAATATAAAAGCAAGGAGATAATGCTGACACGAGAAGATCTGCAGATGCTGGAAATTCAAGCAACACACACAAAATGCTGGTGGAACGCAGCAGGCCAGGCAGCATCTATAGGAAGAAGCACTGTCGACGTTTTGGGCCAAGACCCTTCGTCAGGACTAACTGAAAAAGATACTAAGAGATTTGAAAGTAGGAGGGGGAGGGGGAAATCCGAAATGATAGGAGAAGACAGGAGGGGGTGGCGTGATTTTGCCAATCACCTTTCCAGCTCTTAACTTCACCCCATCCCCTCCTGTCTTCTCCTATCATTTCAGATTTCCCCCTCCTACTTTCAAATCTCTTTAAATTGGTATATATTACCATATACTAACCCGAGATTCACTTCTTGCAGGCATTTATTTACAGGAAGAACTACTGTATAATAAAAAATATAAATTAATAAAGCCTGGTGCACACCAAAGTACATTGTGCAAAAATAGGAGAAACTGTCCAAATAAAAATAATACTGAGAGCATGAATTGTAAAGAGTCCTTGAAAGTGAGTTTTCAGGTTGTAGAATCAGTTCAGAGTCGTAGCAAGTGAAGCTATCCCCGCTGATTCAGGACCCTGCCGATGGAGGACCTTCTGCACCTCCATCACACTTCCGAACAGTCAGTGAACCCATGAACAATGCCTCACTATCTTTAAAAACACAAAATGCTGGCAGAACTCAGCAGGCCAGACAGCAACTATGGGAGAAGGTAGTGATGACGTTTCGGGCCGAAACCCTTCATCAGGAGTGAAGTAACATGGGATGGTCAAGGGGGGGATAAGAAGTGGGGGGGAGGGATAAAGTAGAGAGCTGGGAAGTGATAGGTTGGAGGGAAATGGGCTAGGGGGAAGGTGGAGAATTATTACTATTTTTACTCTCTTTTTGCACTACTTATTTCAAATTCTAGATCTATTTAATTGTAATTTATAGTGTACATGTCAATGGTAATAAACCTGATTTTGATTCTGCAGGGTCATAACTTTCTGAACTTGGTGGTGTGGGATCTGAGACTCCTGTTCCTCCTTCCTGATGACCGCAGCAAGACGAGAGCATGGTGTGGACGGTGGGGTCCCTTGATGATGGATGCTTTTCTTGTGGTAGCATTCCTTGTTGGATCGTTAAGTGCCCAACTGTAGACAGTGAAAGCCATTTGATCAAGTTTGATTTATCCTTGTGATATCACAGTTTGATAATGTCTCAGCTTTGCAAAATTCAAAGTTCAAAGTAAATGTATTATTAAAGTACATATATGTCACCATATACAACCCTGAGATTAATTTTCATGGGGGCACTCACAGTAAATACAACTCAACACTAGACTCAATGAAACACCACAAACACGGACAAACAACCCATGTGCAAAGGACAAGCTGTAATCAAATGCCCAACTAGCTCATCCCTTCTGTCTATACAATGTCCTGTCTTTCTTCTCCCTGCTTTCATGTCTGATAACCTCTTAAAATTGTGCCTGAAAGTCCTTTATCAATAAAAACAACTAGGAAAACAAAACGTTATGGTGCTTTTTAAAAAGACAACTTCCCGAGAAGGGTAAGATTACTTTGCGGTGTGTCTCTCCAGTCTTTAACTCCCAGCAACTGAGGGAAGCAAATGCCGGCATAGTTTCTGCGTCCCCGGTGCAGCCTGAGCGCCGTGGGCCGGCTGAGGCAGGCCGGGGAGCCGGGAGCGGGCAGCCGGGCCTGCTGCGCCAGCCGGGCCGGGCTCTGCGGGCGCCATGTTGGCCGCTGCCTGACAACGTCACGACACGGAGCGGAGAGAGAGGAGGGGAGGCCGACTCCATCGGCGTCCATCCGCGGCTTCATCCAGCTCGCCGAGGGACCGCCACCACACGGGCAGCACCATGAGCGGCGGGACTCCGTACATCGGCAGCAAAATCAGCCTCATCTCCAAGGCGGAGATCCGCTACGAGGGGATCCTGTACACCATCGACACCGAGAACTCCACCGTCGCTTTAGCCAAAGGTAAATGGCGCAGAGCGGGAGGCGCCGGGCCTAGCGAGCGAGAGAGAGAGAGAGCGGCCCGAGGCCGGCTCACAGCCTCCGACTCTCCCCTCACACCTCAGCGTGCTGCCCCGTGCAAACCGGCACCAACGGCGGCCGGACTCCGTGCGCTCCCGAGTTACGGAATATAAAGGATATTATTTAAAATGGCGGGTTTGTCAACAGGATATTGTGTCCTTTCAATTGCATTTCGTTTTGTCTCCCTGAGTTTTACCATATTTTGATTTCTGGATTGCCTGGTTTAACGATTCTCAGTGGGTCTGACGATCGGGAAACTCCAATTTCCATCTACAAGAATTTTTAAAAAAACAACTTTTTCCTCTGTCAAACTTAATGAAACACTTCGGGCTTTTTGAATCTCACTGATCAGTTTGTGAAATCAAATGTACTGCACCTTGTTCCAAAGTAGACGAGCGGATTATCTTAGCTTGGTTTTGGAAGATGAATTAAGTTGAAATTTGTGAATAAATTCTGTTTAAATGCAGAGTATTTTCAGCAGAATTTTTTTTTACGTTGAAAAGACCTCAAGGTGCTGTTTACAGTTGGCTCAAGTCGTAAACTTGGTTTCAAAGATACTGACCAGTTCGTTGGCAATGCCCTTGCTTTTACTTTGTTAAAACAAACTTCAATGCAATATTTGAAAGAATTGTTTAGTTACTAAAGACAGTTTTGTCTGCTAGTGTTTTGTTATGAAGGGGGAGGAGTTTGAGAATTGTGCCTAATGTGTAGATAGGGATATTACTGGTAATTATAGTGTCCTGTCTGATTATCTGGCTTGCAGACTGGCCAGGTTTTGTATTGAAAGAGGGTGATAGTGTATTTATATTGGTCTCCTAAAATAACTTTTGTTATTTTGCCAAATACACCCGTTGTGTTATCCACTATTGATTTTAGGTTGGGTTCCAAGTTCTATCAAATAATGTCTGAGATTTTACATTACAAATATTATAAAGTAATTTTTAATGTAACTCAAAACTGTCAAATTCAATACTAAAAACTATAAGGGATGCAAACTCAGCTGACATTTTAAAGCACCTGCTTAAACCTAAAAGCAAAACACAAAATGCGGGAGGAACTCATCAGGCAAGGCAGCATCTATGGAAAAGAGTAAACAATTGATGTTTGGGTCCGAGACCTTTCATCAGGACTGGAAATGAAGGGGAGGTCAGATTAAGAAGATGTGGGTAGGGGAGGAAGAAGTACAAGGTGGCAGGTGATAGGTGAAACCGGGGAGGCGTGAAAAAAAGAGATGGGACGTTAATTGGTGAAAGAAATCAAAGGCTGGAGAAGGGAGAATCTGATAGAAGAGGGTACCATGGAAGAAAGGGGAGGGGAGGGCAGTTACTGGAATTTCGAGAAATCTATGTTCATGCCATCAGGTTGGAGGCTACCCAGACGGAATATAAGATGTTGCTGCTCCAACCTGAGTGTGACCTCATCGTGGTCACAGAGGAGGCCAGAATGGAACGGAAAGTGGAAATGAAATGGGTGGCTACAGGAAGATTCTGTTTTTTTCTGGCAGAGGCTAGCTACTCAGCAAAGCAATCTCCCAATCTATGTTGGGTCTCACTGATAAACAGGAGGCCTCACTGGGAGCGCAGGATACAGTAGATGACCCCAACAGACTTACGGGTGAAGTGTCACCTCACCTGGAAGGACTACTTTGGCCCCTGAATGGTAGTGAGGGAGGAGGTGTAGGGGTAAGTGTGGCACTTGTTCCACTTGCATTGAATTGAATTGACTTTATTTCTTACATCCTTCACATACATGAGTAAAAATCTTTACGTTATGTCTCTGTCTAAAATGTGTAATCATAGCAATTTATAATAAATAGAACAGTCAATGTAATATAGAGTACACTCAAATCAGTGTGAGTTCATCAGTCTGATGGCCTGGTGGAAGAAGTTGTCCTGGAGCCTGTTGGCCCTGGCTTTCATATAGCGATACCATTTCCCGGATGGTAGCAGCTGGAATAGATTGTGGTTGGGGTGACTGGGGACTCAATGATCCTACAGACCTTTTTTACACACCTGTCCTTGTAAATGCCCTGAATGGGAAGTTTCACAACTACAGATGTGCTGGGCTGACGGCACCACTCTCCAACGATTGAGGGAAGTACAGTTCCCATACCAGGCAGTGATGTAGCCAGTCAGGATGCTCTCAATTATGCTCCTGTAGAAAGTTCTTAGGATTTGGGGGCCCATACCAAACCTCCTCAACCGTCTGAGGTGAAAGAGGCACTGCTGTGCCTTTTCACTACACAGCTGGCGTGTACAGACCACGTGAGGTCCTCGCTGATGTGGATACCAAGGAACTTAAAGCTGTTTACCCTCTCCACCCCAGTTCTATTGCTGTCAATAGGGGTTAGTCCGTCTCCATTCCTCCTGTAATCCACCACCAGCTGCTTTGTTTTTGTGACATTGAGGGACAGGTTGTTTTCTTGACACCACTGTGTCAGAGAGATGACTTCTTCCCTATTGGCCACCTTGTTATTGTTTGAGATAAGGCCAATCAATGTAGTGTTGTCAGCAAATTTAATTAGCAGATTAGATCTGTGGGTGGCGACAGCCATGGGCATACAGGGAGTAAAGGAGAATACTCAGTACACAGCCCTGAGGGGCTCCTGTATTGAGAGTCAGAGGGCTGGAGGTGAGAGAGCCCACTCTTACCACCTGCTGGCGACCCGACAGGAAGTCCAGGATCCAGCTGCACAAGGCAGGGTCAAGGCCAAGGTCTCTGAGCTGCTTGTTGAGCCTGGATGGAATTATGCTGAATGCTGAACTGTAGTCCAAGAACAACATTCTCACATAAGCATCCTTCTCCAGATGTGTAAGGATGGTATGCAGAGCAGTGGCTATTGTGTCATCTGTCGATTGGTCGAGTTGGTAGGCGAATTGTAGGGGGTCCAGTTTGGGTGGTAGCAAGCTACAGATAAGTACCAGGAGAGAGATTAGTGGGGAGGGACAAATGTACAGGGCAGGCTCGTAGGGAGTAATCCCTGCAGGGAAGAGGAAAAGATGTGCTTGGTTGTGGGATCCTGTTGGAGATGGTGGACGTTAGGGAGAATTATGTCCTGGACAGGATGTGGTAGATCGTGTGGTCAAAAGTCCATATCAGGTCTGTTAATTTAACATCACGTCTCCCCTTTGCTCTATTGGAGCTGCCTTCCCTATCCAGTTTACCATGAAAAGATGCAGTTGAGCTTAACTTGTTTTTATGGAAGAGAGTTGTGGGAGAATACTTGTCAGAATTTGGATTAAAATGCTTTTTTTGAATACCTTGTTTGTTAATTTCAAAGTTTGATCAATCTTCATGTCTCTGCAATCAAATTGTTTCATGATTAAAATTTCTCTGAGCATCTGTTGTCCTGCTTTTCTGTCAAGCAATCCGTGACTACACCTTTACCTATTACTTCACCAACCTCTACCAGTACATTTCTTTAAATCATTAAGTTCAACATATGTTGCATTCTTGCACTTGTTGCAGTGAGAGAGATTTGAACCTGTTGCCCTCAAAGGGCTTGTAGTACAGTTCACTTTGAACCAGTTACCTCAGGTTGCATCATCAGCCCCCTTTTCTGCTGACTGTGTGGTCACATTCTGCCCTAACTCTGTCTACAAGTTTATAGGTGATATAGCTGTGGTGGGGCGTATCTCCAAAACATTGAGTCAAAGTACTGAAAGGAGATGGGGAGTTTAGTGATGTGGTGTCCTGACAAAAACCTTTCCCCTCGATGTCAGCAAAATGGAAGAGCTGCTCATTGGCCCTAGAAAGAGGAGTGTTGCACATGCATCTGTTACACCAGTGGTGTTGAGCTGAAGAGCTTCAAATTCACTAAGAGCTCGCACTGGTCCAAATAGTAGAAAGCTATCAATGCCTCTGCTTCCTCAGGAGGCTGAGTAAATTCAAGTGTCCCTATTGACTCATCAGTTTTTACCAATGCACCATTGAAAGCATTCCGGTTGGATGCATAAAGTCGTGGAATGGTAACTGCTATCTGTCACTGCAAGAAACTGCAGAATTGTGGACATAGCTCAACATGCCACAGAAACCAGCTTCCCCTCCATGGACTCTGTCTACACACCTCACTGCCTCACTAAAGCACAGCATAATCAAAGACCTCTCCCCCCCCCCCCCCCAGACATTCTGTCTTCTCACCTCCCCTCAGGCAGAAGGTACAATAGCCTAAAAGCATATACCACTAGGCTCAAGGACAGCTTCTATCCCACTGTTGTTAGACTCTTAAATTGTATTTATTTAAATCTTACATCTGTCCCACAACATGAGGGAGTAAAAATCTTTGCATTATCACTCCGTCCTAATGTACAGGCATGTGAATTTATAAGTCTAATGGTTTGTAGAAAGAAGCTGTCCTGTAGCCTGTTGGTCCTGGCTTTAATGCTCTGGTACTGTTTGCCTGACGAAAGCAGCTGAAACAGTTTATGGTTGGGGTGACTGGTGGTCCCGATGATCATCCAGGCCTCCTTTATGCACCTGCTGCTATAAATGTCCTCAATGGAGGGAAGTTCACATTCACAGATGCGTTGGGCTGTCCATACCACTCTCTGCAGTGCCCAGCGATCAAGGTTGGTGTAGTTCCCATACCAGGTGGTGATACAGCCGAACAGGATGCTCTCAGTTGTAGAAGACCTCGAGGATTTGGCGGCCCATGCCAAACTTCTTCAGTCGCTTGAGGTGGAAGAGACTTTGATGTGCTTTTTTTAGTCACACAGCCGCTGTGTACAGTCCATGAGATCTTCGATGATGTGTATACCGAGGAACTTGAAACTACTCATCCTCGAGGTCGACTGCAGTCCCATTGATGTTGATTGGGCCGAGCCTGTCTCCATTCCTCCACATTCAGCTCTTTTGTTTTTTGGACACGGAGGAAGGGATTGTTATCGTGGCACCACTGTGTCAGGGTGTTAACCTCTCCTTTGCAGGCTGTCTCGTCGCTGCTAGAAATAAGGCTGATCACTGTCATGTCATCTGCAAATTTGATCAGCAGATTGGAGCTGTGTGTGGTAGCACAGTCATAGGTGTAAAGGGAGTAGAGGAGGGGACTCAGGACACAATCCTGGGGGCACCTGTATTGAGGGGTGGAGGTGAGGGAGCGCATCCTTACCACCTGTTGGCAATAGGATCCAGAGGGCACAGCTTCAGAATAGAGGTGTGTGGATAGGAAGTCTAGGATCCAGCTACACAAAGTGGGCTGCAGGCCGAGGTCTCTGAGCTTATGGTCAAGTCTGGAGGGAATTACGGTGTTGAATGCTGAACTGTAGTCCAGGTAATGCATCCTTCTTCACCAGGTGAATGAGGATGGTGCGTAGTGCAGTGGCTATGGCATTGTCAGTGAGTGAATTACAGGGGTCCAGTGTGGGTGGTAGCATGCTGCAGATGATAGTCTTTAACAAGCCTCTCAAAGCATTTGCTTATAATTGTGGTGAGTGCAACGGGGCACCAATAGCATGCTACTTTGGTACAGGTACAATGATGGACGATTTGAAACAGGAGGGCACTACACATTGGAAGTGGGAGAGATTAAAAATGTCCAGCTGTTCCGCACACACTTTGAGGACCTGCCCTGGGATGCCTTCCTGTCCCGCTGCCGTGCGGCTGTTGACACTTTGGAATGTTCTAAGTACCTCAGCCTCAGAGATGACTAAGGAGCAGGTCTCGTCAACGGCTCTCCTCGGGGATTCAGTTTTATCAACCTCGAATTGAGTGTAAAATTTTTTTTAGCTCGTCCAGGAGCAAGCCAGCAATGTTGGCTTTACTGCTGCGTTTCCTCTTGAGTCCACAATGATGTGCAGTCCTTGTTATATGCTGCATTATCGCAGGGTTGTCCCCGTTTTGCCACCTTGATGGCTCTATGCAGATTATTGTGGCATCTCTTGAGCTCCTAGTGGTCTCAGGAAGCGAAGGCCACCTTTATGATAAAATGGACTCTTAGCCTCACTGAGAACACCCAGTATTCTTAGTGCAGTTTAGAGTTTTTGGTACAGTATTTTGTAAAAGACTCGTTGGAGTGTGTGTTTGAGGGGGAATTTTGGGATGGTCTGGAAGATCAGAGGGAACTTTCCACAGCTGTTTGTAAAATAGTTGAGATGTCTAAAATGTTGCAAACTTTTTGCTGTGAAGTAGTGAGCAGCCCCAGTCTAATCACAATTCAGTTTACAAGTTCTACATCTATAGAAAGAGAAATAGGGCAAACATAACACATAGAAGAAGAATTGGGCCATTCAGTCCAACGAGTCTGCTCCACAATTCCATCATGGCTAATTTATTAGCCCTCTCAACTGCACTCCTACCTTTTCTCTGTAACCTTTTATGCACTGACTAATCAAGAACCTATTAACCTCTGTTTTAAATATACCCAGTGACTTGGCCGCCACAGGCGTCCTTTGCAATGAACTCCACATTTTCACCACCCTCTAGCTAGAGAAATTCGTCCTCATCTCTTTCTAAGTGGACATCTCTCTATTCTGGAGCTGGTCCCTCTGGTTCTAGACTCCCCCCACTATAGGAAACATCCTCTCCACACCCACTCTTATCTAGGTCCTTCATCAGAACATGGACTTGAAATGTTGATTCAGCTTCATTTTGGAGTATTTTTGAGTTTTTTTCCTTACTGTTGATAGCAAACTTGATTCCTACTGCTCAGGTTTTGATTGTACAGCACTTGGAGGATTCAGTGCAGTTCATTTGCCAGTAGATGGAACATAAGCCCACCAGTTCACCACAGAGATGGGAGGCTAAGTAGAACAATCCTTTCTTTGCAGATGAGTAGAGTGATTCCAGAAGTATTTCTTTATTTAAAGATACAGCACAGAACGGGCCCTTGCAGCTCTTCAAGCCACACTGCTACCAACCCAGTGATTTAACCCTACTCTAATCACGGTACAATTTACAATGACCTATTAACCCACTAACTCAAAGGTCTTTGTACTGTGGGAGGACACCAGAGCACCTGGAGTCACTGGGGGAACGTACAAACTTCCCTACAGAGGACACTGGGATTGAATTCCGAACTCTGATGCCCCGAGGTGTAATAATGTCACACTAACCATTAAGCTACCAGCCTCCCCATAACATAGTGTTATAGTCTAGGGGAAAGAGGTGGTCCATTTTGGACATGACGGATTTCTTAATTGAGATTGCTATTATTCTTTAGAATTATCTGTCTTTTGGTCTAAGGATGCTCAGTTTTTGAGAATTTTCATGACTTGGACTGATAGACTTTGTATATGAAGGGGATCAAGGGTTGCATGGGAATTAGATCAAAAGGTAGTTGTGGACCATTCAGAATCTTACTGGTGCAGCTTGTTTGAGAGATGTATTAGTTCGAAGTAAAATTTGTATCCAGTTTACATATACGTCACCCTGAGAAACTTTTTCCTGCAGACATACTTAGCAGATCTATAGAACAGTAACTGTAAGCATTAGGAGCAATAAATTGTAAACAGTGCAAATGCAGATATAAATAAATAGCAATAAATAATGAGTACGAAATAACAAGAAAAAGAGTCCTTAAAGTGAGATCGTTGGTTGTGGCAACACTAGAAGTGGAATGAGTGTAATCATCCCTTTCAGAGCAGGCGACAAGGCAGCCCTAACAACAGCAAGGGCCAATCTGTCGTGGGCCATCAGAGAGGCAAAGTGTGCATATACCCTGCGAATCCACAGCCACTTCCGGGACAGCAGCAACACACAGCACATGTGGAAGGGCATTTAGTTCATCATCAAATACAGGACAACATCACCTGACTGTGCGGGTGATGCCTCCCTCCCAGATGCACTGAACAACTTCTACGCTCGTTTTGAGGCGGAAAATGACGTGGCGACGAGGAAGTCCACCCCTCCTCCAAACGACCAGGTGCTCTGTCTCTCCGTGGCCGATATGAGAAGAACCCTATGCGGGGTCAACCCACGGAAGGCTGCCGGACCAGACAATATTCCTGGTAGAGGGCTTAGAGGATGTACAGACCAGCTAGCAGATGTTCTCACTGACATCTTCGACATCTCCCTGAGCAGCGCCGTCGTTCCAATGTGCTTCAAGGCCCCCACCATCGTCCCCGTGCCGAAGAAGTCTTCAGTGTCCTGTCTAAATGACTACCATCCCGTTGCACTCACATCCATCATCATGAAGTGTTTTGAGAGGCTCGTCATGAGGCATATCAAGACCCTGCTGCCCCCCTCACTGGACCCCCTGCAGTTTGCATACTGTCCCAACCGTTCAACAGACGACGCCATTGCCATCACCCTCCACCTGGACAAAAAAGACACGTACGTTCGAATGCTGTTCATAGACTTCAGTTCAGCATTCAACACAACCATCCCTCAGAAACTGATTGGAAAGCTGAGCCTACTGGGCCTCAACACCTCCCTCTGCAACTGAATACTAGACTTCCTGACTGGGAGACCTCACAGTCCGGATTGAAGGCACACCATCACACTGAGCACGGGGGCCCCCCAGGGCTGTGTGCTCAGACCACTGCTGTTCACTGTGCTGCAACACACAGCTCGAACTTCGCCGATGACACGACCGTGGTGGGTCTCATCAGCAAGAATGACGAGTCAGCATACAGAGAGGAGGTGCAGTGGCTAACAGACTGGTGCAGGGCCAGCAATCTGACCCTGAACGTGAACAAAACAAAAGATGTTTATTGACTTTAGGAGGGCACAGAGCGACCACTCTCCGCTGAACATCGACGGCTCCTCGGTAGAGATCGTTAAGAGCACCAAATTTCTTGGGGTTCACCTGGTGGAGAATCTCACCTGGTCCCTCAACACCAGCTCCAGAGCAAAGAAAGCCCAGCAGCGTCTCTACTTTCTGCGAAGGCTGAGGAAAGTCCATCTCCCATCCCCCATCCTCATCACATTCTACAGGGGTTTTATTGAGAGCATCCTGAGCAGCTGCATCACTGCCTGGTTCGGAAATTGCACCAACTCGGATAGCAAGACCCTGCAGCCGATAGTGAGGTCAGCTGAGAAGATCATCGGGGTCTCTCTTCCCACCATTACAGACATTTACATTACACGCTGCATCCGCAAAGCAAACAGCATTATGAAGGACCCCACGCACTCCTCATACAAACTCTCCTCCCTCCTGCCATCTGGGAAAAGGCACCAAAGCAATCGGGCTCTCACGACCAGACTATGTAACAGTTTCTTCCCCCCAAGCCATCAGACTCCTCAATACCCAGAGACTGGACTGGCACCAGCTTACTGCCCTCTACTGTGCCTATTGTCTTGTTTATTATTTATTGTAATGCCTACACTGTTTTGTGCACTTTTTGTAGTCCTGGGTAGGTTTGTAGTCTAGTGTTTTTTTTCTGTGTTGATTTTACGTAGTATTTTCAGTATTTCTGAAGATTACTGGCTCAATTTCCCTCTCCTGAAGTCCACAATCATTTTCTTGGTCTTATTGACATTGAGTGAGAGGTGGTTGTTATTAAACTCAGCCAAATTTTCAGTCTTCCTCCTGTATGCTGATTCATTACCACCTTTGTCACAGTCCACAACAGTGGTGTAATCAGCAAACTTGTATATGTTGTTGGGGCTGTACTTAACCACACAGTCATAGGTGTAGAGCAGGCGGCTAAGCACACATCCCTGCTGTGCTGATGGAGATTATGGAGGAGATGTTTTTGCCAACCTGAACCGATTGGGGTCTACTAGTGAGGAAATCCAGGATCCAATTGCATGAGGGGGTATTGAGGCCCAGGTCTTGGAGTTTACTGATTAGTTTTGAGGGGATGATGGCATTAAATGCTGAGCTGTAATCGATCAAGAGCATCCTTATGTATGCACTTTTGCTGTGTTCTTGTTTCTGGACTTGTGTTCTCCTTTCTAAAAACTGAGGAGTCTGAGCTTAGCGTCTACTTGTTTTTATGTGTTGGAAACGATTTTGTGCTTTACAAGCCAACCCAGGCATAGTCTGAGCCTTGTTTCAGATTAGATTTGTTGTGGCAAATGCTGGAGAGCAGATGAGTGACAAGAATTACTGAAATTGGTTTTATGAAAGTCTCACAAATTAAAACAGATTTATTTCTATTTTTTCTGTAGGTAAATGTTGTTGAATAATTGCATTTATAGACCACTTTGCTACAAATTTTGAATTTTATATTCATTGAATTAATTGCTGGTTCATGTGCATATTAACAAATTAGTTATTTTCTGCACTATTTAATCACTCAAAGCTTTGGAGCAATAAAACGTTCTCTAGCCTTTGGTTCTGTTGGTAGAGTGGAAAGTGACATTATTGGAAATGTTCTACCCTTTTCGTGATGTGCAGTTTTAATCCTTGGAGAAAGCTTCAAGTTTCCATGTATCAGCTAAAAATATGAATCTATATTAGCTGGAGTAATGTTAACCAGCGATCTGATTATGATACAAATACAGAATATATCAGTTAATGTTTCAGATCAGTAAGCTTTCCTGATAATGCTCAAATTGTGATATTTATAAAGCAAACTTAAGTGAACAAAGGAACTGAATACTGTATTTCTGGTATTGTCTTTAGTTCAGATTCTGCTGGATTTTATTGCCCTTTGCCCTCTGCTTGTGATGGTATGTTTAAAATTGGAGTCCCTATCTTTCTGGGAGATAGCTGTTTATCTCCTTAACCTAGGCCAGATCAGTATTCAGGGCAGAACCAATAGGTCAGAGATAATGTTTGAACTGTAATGTAATTAATATTTCAAATAGTAATCACCTCCCCCCATTAATGCTCAGCCATCCAGCTTTTGTGCAGTCACCATCAGGTTAATTATCATTGACATATATGAAATTTCAAACATGAGAAAATCTGCAGATTCTGAAATCCAGACACACGCACACACACAATGCTGGAGGAACTCAGAAGGCCAGGTAGCATCTATGGAAAGGAATAAACAGTCAACGTTTGGCTAAGACCCTTCAGGGCTGGAAAAAAGATGAGAAGTCAAAGTAAGAAGGTGGGGGGGGAGGGGAGGAGGAATTACAAGGTGATAGGTGAAACCGGGAGAGGGGGAAGGGTGAAGGAAAGGGCTGGAGGAGGGTGAATCTGATAGGAGTGGGTAGAAGACCATGGAAGAAAGGGAAGGAGGAGGAGTGGGGCGGGGGGGGGGGGTTGATGGGTTGTAAGGAAAAAGGTGAAAGGGAAATGGGAATGGTGAAGGTAGGGCAATCACTGGAAGTTCAAGAAAATGTGAAATTTGTTGTTTTGTGACAGCAGTACAGTGCAAGACATTAACAAGCTATAAATTACTGCAATCATTGTAAGACAGTAAAACAATACTGTAAGTTCCAATTTTAAAAACTGAAATAAATAGTGCAAGAGAGGTAGTATTTGTAGGTTCATGGCCTGTTCAGAAATCTGTGAATGGGGAAGAAGCTGTTTCTAAAACATTGAATATATGTCTCCACGCTCCTGCATCTTCCTCTCCGATGATAAAAATGATCAGAAGAGGGTATGTCCCACAGTCTGCAGTGTACATCAAGAACGCATTTGAATTCTATCCACTCAGCTAGAAAACTGTATCTTCAAAAAAATCTTCCAAATTGATTGGCACCTATTGACCCCAACCCCAATATAAACTTAACTCCTTTCATATGATGTATTAAAGCTTCTTCTTCAACATTAATTAAAGATGCAACTTTATTTCTTTGTTTAGAGATACAGCTCAGTAATAGGCCCTCCTGTCCCAATGAGCCTGCACGTGCTCTATTACACACACATGAAAAATTAACCTACTAACCTGTGCATCTTTGGAATGTGGGAGGAAACTGGATCACCTGGAGGAAACCCACACTGTCACGGGAGAACATACAAACTCCTTACAAACATTGGCACGAATTGAACCTGTATTGCTGGCACTGTAATAGCAACATGCTAACTGCCAAGCTACCGTGCTGCCCCATTGTAATGACTTTAATCAAATGTACAACATGTAACACGAAGGATTACAAGGGTGGCAAATGTTTGGAAACAGTTCTATCATTAAGTTTCAATGTGCCACAAAGCATTTTAATTTGGAAATCTATTGCCATTCCTTCAAACTTGCAGTCAAAATTCTGGAACTGCCCACTTGATAATTCTGTGGTGATACCTTCAGCACAAGGATGTTTGTGGTTTATGACAGTGGTTCACCTTCACCTCAAAGGCATCTCAGGATGGGCTGGATTATCCTAGAAAATGAAAGCCTGAACTAGTTCTTTACTTCATTCTGCTGAATGCTGTGTAAATATTCAAGATCCAAAATTCAAGATTGTTCAATGTCATTTCCAGTAGATAAGTGTAAAAGATAATTATTACATCAGTTTTGATGCAGCACAACAAAAAAGCGCCATAAGATGATGAAAACTCAAATATAAGTACGTAAGGTAGCTTGCATCAAAGGTTACGGGAGAAGGCTGGGAACTGGGGTTGAGGAGGAGATTTTAAAAAAAGGATTAGCCATGATCGAATGGCGGAGCAGACTCAGTGAGCCAGATGGCCTAATTCTGCTCCTATGTCTTATGGTCTTAAATACATTGATTGCATGTCCATAAGGTGACACTAGGTACAGGATTGTCTCTATACAGGTTTCCCCCGCTATTCAAAGGTAGAGCGTTCCTATGAAATGGTTTGTAAGCTGGAATGTTGTAAAGTGAAGAAGCAATTACCATTTATTTATATGGGGAAAATTTGTGAGCGTTCGCAGACTCAAAAAATAACCTACCAAATCATGCCAAATAACACATAAAACCTAAAATAATAGTAACATATAGTAAAAACAGGAATGATCTGATAAATACACAGCCTATATAAAGTAGGAATACTTTTCTACAATTATTGCAGCACTGACCAGTGTAGTGAAAATCTCACGCAAGCGCTCTCAGCAGGAGCACCCTTTCCAGTAACCTTTCAGCTATGAAGCTGCCAAATCATATCAAATAACACATAAAAATACACGGCCTATATAGAATAGAAATAATGTACGTACAGTGTAGTTTCGCTTACTGGAGTCGGGAAGACTGAGCACACTGATGAAGGTGTGTTAGGCTGAGTCGTCAGAGGTTGGGGTGGTGGGAGACTGGGGTGTCATCTCATCGTCGTCTGTTTCCATCAGGGCAGGCAGGTCATCTTCTATGTCTGCCTGCCTCGATGTCAAAGGTCAAGTTTCGTCGTCTGATGTGGAAGGCTTGAAAAACGACTGTATGCTTGACTGCTTAACCTCGTGCATTTTTCTATCATACAGTTCTTTGTAAGCACTCAAACCATCCTGCAAATATGCCCTAAACCTATGTACCCTTTCAAAATTAAAGTCATATTTTTCTGTACTCATTGCAGCGTTGTTAATCTCTCACGCAATTGCTTCACGTTCAGTTCCTGGACGACTTCACTTTTGGTCTGTTCGCTACTGCGTTTGGTTTCAATTGTCATCCTTTCCTCTTCATCAGCTCTTCATCTGTCAGTTCCTGGTCATGGGATGCCAAAACCTCTTCAACATCATCTTCGTCAACTTCCACAAACCCTTAGCCAAACTCACTATATCCTTATTTTGTTCACCACGATCAAAACACTTAATTATGTCTAGTTTTACGCTAAGTGTAACACCCTTACGCGCTCTTTTAGGTTTTTCCGATACCTTAGAACATCTTGCTAACGGATGCGCAAAATAAATCGACATAAAGCACAAATGCTCACAGGCACGTGTTTAAGCAATGCCGACTAGAATGCGGTTCCAGGGGAGTAGGTTGGCTACTCGGCGCGTGCGCTGCCTTTTTTCGTAATAGTGAAAACACCTTCTGTTAGCGAAAACAGGTAACTAACGTAGGTCTTTCATAACAGCGAGGTGTCGTAAAGCAAACGTTCGAAAAACGGGTGACATCTGTATAAGGTGACTGACCGGAAATGATAAAATTGTGGAGGTTGGGGGTGTGGAGGGGTGGATTAGTGGGTTAAGGTATTGATCAACCCTTCTGCTTGGGGAAGGTAACTGTTTTTGAGTCTGATTGTTTTGGCTTCAGTATCGGTGATTTGTCCTCATTTCAACGTAATTCACCTCCTAGGGACAGTTTACAGCTCGCAGCTTTGACTCGTTGTCTCCCTACATGACTTTTCAGCTTGAGACTTCAATGTGTGGTTCTATTGGTGGCAGTTTCTGGTGTCTTGAATCTGAGGAGGAGCTCATTTGATGCACTCTACTGAAAAGCCACTTAATTTGTCCTCGTAGCCCTAAATCTTCATCTCCTTCCATTGTCTCTCTCATATTGCGATAAAGCACCATAGTAGCTTAGCACAATGTTATTATAGCTCAGGGCATTGGAGTTCAATTTCAGTACCATCTGGACAGCAAAGATGTATACATCAGTATGCTCTTTATCAACTACAGCTAAGCATGTAATACTATCATCCCCTCAATACTTATCAATAAGCTTCAAGACCTTGGCCTTAATACCTCCTTGAGCAATTGGATCCTCTATTTCCCCATTGCAGATCCCAGATAGTTTGGATTGGCAACAACATCAGCTCCACAATCTCCATCAGCACAAGTGAACCACAAGGCTGTGTGTATAGTCCCCAGCTCTACTCACCTTACACTTATGACTGTGTGGCTAAGCACAGCTCCAATTCCATATTTAAACTTGATGACGACATCACTGTCATTGGCTGACAAAGCTGGTGACGAATCAGCATATAAGAGGAAGAATGAAAATCTGGCTGAGTGATGTCATAATAACAATCTCTTGCTCAACGTCAGCAAGACCAAGGAGCTGATTATTGACTCAAGGAAGAGGAAATCAGAGGTCTATTTTTCATTAGGGGATCAGTGGTGAAGAAGGTCAACAAACTTCAAATTCCTAGGTGTTGTCACTTCAGGGAATCTACTGGGTTCAGCACATGTGAAGAAAGCACGGCAATGTTTCTACTTTCTTAGAAGTTTGCAAAGATTCAGCATGTTATCTAAAACTGTGACAAACTTCTATAGATGTGTAGTGGAGAGTATATCGTCTGGTTGCATCACAGCCTAGTACGGGAGCACTAATGACATTGAATGGAAAGGCCTCAGAAAGTAGTGGATATGGCCCAGTCTATATCACAGTTAAAGCCCTCCCCACCATTGAGCACATCTACATGGAGCACTGCTGCAGGGAAGCAGCGTTCATCATCAAGGGCCCTCCCACCCTCCAGGCCATGCTCTCCTCTCGCTGCTGCCATCAGGATGAAGGTACTGAAACCTCAGAACCCACACCACCATGTTCAGGAACAGTTATTACACCTCAACCATCAGGCTCTTTAACTAGACAGGATAACTTCATCATTGAACTGTTCAACAACCTAGGGACTCACTTTCAAGGACTCTTGGTCTCATGTTCTCAATGTTGCTTATTTTTTACTATTTTTTTTTGTTTGTTTTGTATTTGCAGTTAGTTCTCTTTTGCACGTTGTTTTTTTTTTTGCCCTGTTGAGTGTGGTCTTTCATAGATCTTATTACGTTTCTTGGATTTATTGGCTAATTATTGTGTTATAGCACGGAGTAGTCTTTTCAGCCCTTTGAGCCGCACCATCCAGCAACCCCTGATTTAACCCTAGCCTAATTATGGGACAATTTACAATGACCAATTAACCTACCAACTGATACATCTTTGGACTAAGGGAGGAAAGCGGACCACCTGGAGGAAACCCAGACAGCGGCTGGAATTGAACCTGGGTTACAGGTCCTGTAAAGCGTTGTGCTAACTGCCTCGCTACCATGCCACCCAGATCTCAGGAGAGATCTGTCAAGAGTTGGTATTTCTTGCCATGACCACTAAAGTCTCCTATGGGTGTTCTGGTTTCCTTCGACAGTCCAAAGACATATTGGTTAGTTGGTTAATTGATTATTGTAAATTGTCCAGTGATTAGACTAGTGTTAATCAAATAGGTGAGTTGCTGTGTGGTGTGGCTTATTGGGCCAGAAGGGCCTGTTCCATACTGTATTTCTAATTAACCAAATCCATGCCCTTTGGTTACTGATACACTCTTTACATCAAAATCTTAATTTTGATGACCTGGTTTAAATCTTCCACTAGTCACTACTCGAAGGAGAAGATTCCATTTTTTTCATTATCCTGTGTGCTCCTCCTGACGGTCTTGATATTCTTCCTAAATTTATGTCTTTTACCTGTACTCTTTCATTCTTAGCTGAAGCTGAACTCAAGTTCAATAATGGTTGTGCATAGCTTCCCAATTTTCTTTGCATTGTCCATTTGCAAAGCAACGTTCATAACTCCAATCCAATCTGCCATGCTGTCATATCAGAACACAGCAATTCCAGCATCTACAATTTAAAAAAAACTCACTTTTAAAATTACATTTTTTCCCAAAACAGCTTTCTTTGACTTTCAGCAAAACCAGAGAGCTGAATATTGACTACAGGAGAAAGAAACCAGAGGTCCATGAGCCAGTTCTCATCAGGGGATTGGAGCTGGACAGGGTCAGTAACTTTAAATTCCTTAACATATAAGAGGTCTTTCATGGACCAGCACATAAGAGTTATCATGAAGAAAGCACGGCAATGCATCTACTTAGAAGTTTGCAAAGATTTAGCATGTCTCAACAATGATGACGTAACAGTGCTTCTATTTCCTTCGAAGTTTGTGTAGATTTGGTATGTTACCAAAAATTTTGACAAACTTCTGTAGGTGCACAGTGAAGAGTATCCTAACTGGTTACATCATGGTCTGGTTTAGAAACACCAATGCCCAGGAATGGAAAAGCCTACAGAAAGTGGTGGGCACAGCCCAGTACATCACAGGCAAAGCCCTCCCCTCCAGTGAGCCATTTACCATGGAGTGCTGTCACAGAAAGCAGCATCTGTCTCTTCTTCCAATGACCATTGGGCAGGAGGTACAGGAGCCTTGGGTGCCACACCACCAGGTTCAGGAACAGCTATTACCCTGCAACCATCAGACTCCTGAACTGGCATGGATAACTTCACTCACCACAACTCTGACTGATCCTGCAACCTATGGACTCACTTTCAAGAACTCTACAACTTATGTTCTCAGTATTATTTCTTTTATTTGCATAATTTTTTCTTCTTTATGTTTGTCAGTCTTTATTTTTTTTGTAAATTCTGTTATATTTTGTTATTTTTCCTGTAAATGCCTACAAGAAAATTAATATCTGGGTTGTATATGGTGACATATACATACTTTGATAATAAATTTACTTTGATGTTACGTCCATGTCCTTTGTTGTGATCAAGTCTAATTTTCTCTCGGTGCAATTGGGTTTTAGAGCTAAATTCAGTCTATCACTACAAGCATATTACTTGCCTTTTTCTCTAAATTATTGCTTTTTTATGGGTTGAAATCTCAATGCAGATCCCTGTACTTAATGGTTGATGAAATATCAAGTGGCACACAGCAGTAAGTACAGTGTGTCTGAGATATCTGCCCTTGTGATTGGTGGGGAGGGGGTGATTCCATCCTGTTCAGAAAAATGTCTCCTTAACCAGTTATGTAGGTGAGGAAGTTTTCTTTTCGAGGTCAGTGTACAATCAGTATAGTGAAGGTCTCAGTAGCATTTGAAGTTGCTCCTCTTGCTGTGCGCACAAATTGCTGTGATTGTGGGAGGAAATTGTTTCATTTTTGTTCAGTAAGTCTTGGCATGTGCACAAAGCTGCCTGATTAGCAGTTATTGTCCAGTCGAAAGGCTGGTCATGGACTGCTTTTTATGGTGTGTTCTTTGCTATTGTTAGATGCACATTGGCCTCTACACAGTGAAGTTCATTATGATTTTGAAGAGTCAGGCTTTGGCTGGACAGGAAAACTATTGACTGCGTTTCTTTCCTCAAAGCAACTGTGCACTTGCACTGACAGCAATGGTGACTCCGTGGCCACTTTATTAGGTACAGCTGTACACCTGCGCATTAATGCAAACATCTAATGAGCCAATCATGTGACAATACATAAAAGCATGCAAACACGGTCAAGAGGTTTGTTTGTTGCTCAGACCAAATGCCAGAATGGGGAAGAAATGTGATGTAAGTGACTTGAAAAGTGGAATGGATGGTTTGAGTATCTCAAAAATTGCTGATCTTCTGGGAGTTTCATGCACTCTAGAGTTTACAGAGAATGGTGCAGAAAACAAAAAATATCTAGTGAGTGGCAGTTCTGGGGAGGAAAATACTTCCTTAATGAGGGAGGTCAGGGGAAAATGCTAAACTGGTTCAAGCTGACAGGAAGGCAGCAGTAAGTCAAATAACCACATGTTACAACAGCGGTGTGTAGAATCGCATTTCTGAATACACAACATGTCGAAACTTGAAATGGATGGACTACAGCAGCAGGTGACCACACCAGGTTCCACTCCTGTACCACTGACTGTATATCACTATATACTACCCTGAGATTCACTTTCTTATGAGCATTTACAATAGAACAAAAAAGAACAATAAATGAAAAACTACATATCAAGATTGACACAACCAATGTGTTTTTAAAAAAAATCAATTTGTGCAAATACAATAAATAGATATCTAATACTGGTAATATGAGTTGTAGAGTCCTTGGAAATTACTCCATAGGTTGTGAATTAAGTTGTTTGATCTTCTGGTCAATATGGCACCAGCGAACAACAATTCTATGGGCGATATTTTCCCTATAGCAAAACTTCCTGATTATTTCATGTTCTCTATGCCTTCTGTTTATTTTTTGTGTCTTGTTTTTGTTACGGAAACTGGTGGAGCCTGTGATGTACAACTTGAATCTTGATCACGGGATCCAGTACAGTGCTGTGCCCGGAGAGCTGCCCAGTGGAGATCAGAGACAAGGGGCAGAAAAAGTCGGAGAACACAAACTGACTTATAGAAAAGACCAAAGATGAGGTGTAGGGTCAAGAATTCCGATATCCAGGCATTCTTTCTTTCTTTCTTTTTTCTTTTTTTTATATAGGGATATGTTTGGGGGGAGGGGGGAAGGGTTGGTAATTTTTTTTTCTTTCTGTAACCTATTTGAAGATTCAATAAAAAAAATTTTTTTAAAAAGAATGACTCCATCACGAAGTGGTGAGGAAGATTAAAGCATCGAGCTGAATGCTGAGGGGGCCAGCAATGGATCATCGTGTTCAGCCTGGATCAGCATGGGCAGCATTTGGTCCTGGGTTGGTGGTGTTAGAACCCAGGTCGCCAGTCACTCTTTACAGAAGTACTGAGCTTGTGTGTCTGCTCTCGTTGTATGCAGCGAAAAGACATTTCCCATATATTCTGAGATTTATGCGATTATTGGACTGTACTCTATATTGGTTTCAATAAGTACATTTAATGTCAGAAATGTATGCAATATACATTCTGAAGTTCTTTTTCAATTTTTCAGTGTTTTCTTTCTTGTGGTCAATTAGCAGGTGGGTGATCTGTTAATTTTTTTGTGTGTAAGGGGTGTTAGAGATTTGGTGCTACTGTCACTGTTCTTTGCTGCAAGTGGGGGGGCAGAGATTGTTAACGAGTAGAGAATCATTGATTGTTTTTGTGGCTGTTTTTTTACTGTGGGTGAGGGAGTGATTTTGGGGTCTGTGAATTTTGCTGGGGGGGGGGGGTTGATGTCTTTCATCCACACCCATGTTCTATATTTAATGGGTATCTGGAATAGACAATTATACATGCATACTTTGACAGTAAAATTAAAGTTCAGAGTTGGCATGGGTGAAGTTATCCCTTCGGTTCAGGAGCCTGATGATTGAGGGGTAATAACCAGATGGTGTAAGTCCTGACACTCCTCTACCTCCTGCCTGATGGCGGCAGCGGGAAGAGAGCATGGCCTGGATAGTGGAGGTCGTTGATGGTGGGTGCTGCTCTCCTGTAGCAGTGCTGCATGTAAATGTGCTCAGTGGTGTACAGGGCTTTGCCCGTGATGTACCAGGATATATCCACTACTCTTTGTAGGCTTTTCTGCTTTTGGGCATTGGTGTTTCCATGGTAGGTCGTGATGCTACTGTTCAGGATACTCTCACAATGTATCTAGCGAAGTTTGTCAAAAATGACATGCTGAAGCTGCACAAGCTTCTAAGAATGTAAATCTACTGCTGTGCCTTCTTTGTAATTGCACATGTGCTGGTCCCAGAAAAGATCCTTTGATATAACGGCAAGGAATTTGAAGTTACTAACCCTCTCCACCTCTGATTCCCTAATGAGGGAGGACTAGCTCATAGACCTGCGGTTTTTTCCTCTTATTGATAATCAACTCCTTGGTTTGGTAGCTAACTATCACCTCTGATTGTGATCTGTTGATTTGTAGTCCAGAAACAGGACCATCAGAGCCTGAGCTTTTTGGAGGCAGAGGTCATTTGCTAATAATGGCTCGAGATAACTTGCTATTGGAGTTGAGAGTGAATTAGAAGAAAGCCAGTTTGCTTTTATCCACTTTGCATCTGGTTTCCTTTTCCTGAAAGGTGCTCTTTTAAAAAATAAACTGCTAAAATCATGACTTGTTACATTTCCCTCAGTCTTAATGCAGTGACCTTGTTAAATTCTGAGTTTGCGCTTAAGTTTAATGTAAAATTGTTGTGCCAATGTTATCGGGAATGGTGGTGAGATCGTGCCCCGTGGTCAGAGTTCTGTACTGTGCTAATGTTATCGGGAATGGTGGTGAGATCGTGCCCCGTGGTCAGAGTTCTGTACTGTGCTAATATTATCGGGAATGGTGGTGAGATCGTACCCCGTGGTCAGAGTTCTGTACTGTGCTAATGTTATCGGGAATGGTGGTGAGATCGTACCCCGTGGTCAGAGTTCTGTACTGTGCTAATGTTATCGGGAATGGTGGTGAGATCGTGCCCCGTGGTCAGAGTTCTGTACTGTGCTAATGTTATCGGGAATGGTGGTGAGATCGTGCCCCGTGGTCAGAGTTCTGTACTGTGCTAATATTATCGGGAATGGTGGTGAGATCGTGCCCCGTGGTCAGAGTTCTGTACTGTGCTAATGTTATCGGGAATGGTGGTGAGATCGTGCCCTATGGTCAGAGTTCATTGTGTTGTACATTTCCCATGTCATTATTGTGGAGTGGTGTGTGCTTGCAACTGGTCCTCAGTTGGGAGAGAAATTGGTATGTTAACCAGTCGATGTTAAATTGTCTTTTTATAATAAACGTTCTAGGTCTGTTTGTGTACTTATTTAGAGATACAGCACGGAACAGGCTCCACTAGCCCAATGAGCCACACTGCCCAGCAACCCAATTATTTAACTCTAGGCTAATCACGGGACATTTTACAATAACCAATTAACCTATTAACCAGTACATCTTTGGACTGTGGGAGGAAATCAGAGCACCCAGTGGAAACCTACTCGCACATGGGAAAGAACATACAAACTTGTTTACAGAGGGTGCTGGAATTGAACTCTCAAACTCCGACGCCCTGAGCTGTAATAGGGTTGTGCTAACTGCTATGCTACCATGGCACCCCTTGCCATGGTGTTTTTTTTAAATATAAATTTAAGCTGTGCCCTAAAAAAGAATCCCAAATCCCTTAACTTAAATTATTTGAGGTCCTCAGTTGGTCAGGCCTCATTCACACAGTGATTGCATGACTTTTTCTGTTCATGGCTACTTCCCAAGAAGGTTCATTGACTGAAATACTCACTGGACTGAGTTGACTGCGCCTGGCCAGTCCCAAAGGGAATGCTGGTATTCAGCTGTTCCCATTTGTGACAATGTATACCACAGTGGAAAATTGTCTTCATGCATCTCCTCCCTTTGGGTCAGAGATAGTCCAATGGGAATTCTCAACTTAGAGGTTTATAGTGGTAAAACAGGTTGAATTTTATGTATTTAATATTTTTATGATTTGGTTGTTTAACTTGTTGCATAAGGAGTTAATTAATTTTTTTTAAAGAGCAATGAGCCATCCAACAGTTGAAAAGTTTATCGAAACCTGACCAAATACCACAATAAAATGATACAATTATAACAAGTATTGTGATATAAAATGTTACATAACTTTTCATTAATATAACTTCCTGCATTCTATATCTTACAATGCTTTAAACTTTGACTGTAGTTCCTTTACTTATTATTACTTACCGTTTAATTATTATTTTTCCATTATATCCTGGTGAATTTAGACAGAACTCATGATGATGACCACTCAAAAATGTTTTTAATTTGACAGGTATTAGTTAATCAGTTATCTAAAACTTGCTAATGACTATTTTTCTAAATACAGTGGATTCTGGTTAATCAGGGCAGCTTCTTATTTGGGACAATTTTTAAAGAACAAGAACTATTCAAGAAAATAGCTGGGATTCCCTTTGTTTATTTGGGAAAGTATGCCATTTAATTAGGACAGGAAACAATTGCCGAACAGTTTCAAACTAGCATCAGTTGTATGCAATGGAGTGGCTGTTGGACACTACACCATGCTCAGAGCAAACTGTTACATCAGTTATGTATGCTTGTGTGAAGTTAATCATTTGGGCTGATGGACACTGAATTAAAAAGCAGTGATTTTTGGCACTGTTTCATACAGGAAGGCATTGAAGGCTGTCCATTATCTGCACTAGGTGTCTGCGGTGATTTTGTTCATTTAAAGAACAGGGCAGAGTACATTGGATGAGTTCCTTTGTCTATGACCATTAGGAACTAATACAGTTTTATAGTATTGTAGGATTGGTAGTGTTCTAATTTGTTCTGTATTTTATTTCAGTACATAATTTTTTTGTACTTAGTTAAATGATAGTTTGTCTTTTTTATATCTTTTTAACAATTTCTTTGAAACTTTGGCTAATTGGGGCAGCCGCTTAGTTGGGCCAAAATGCACTGGTCCCAATGTGTCCCAGTCAATCCACTATATATAGCAAAAGCAGATGATCAGTTCATGATCACATTTTTCACAATTCGCTGCCATAGTAATTTACAATGGTGATGATACTTCATATGCTTCATTGATTGTACAGTAGTTTTGAATGTCACAAGGTCATGATAGATGCACAAGAAATGTTCATTTTGAGTTTCAGGCACTTTCGTGGCTCTAGCAATCAAACCTTCTCATTTTGCTTGCATAACACAGGACACAATTGGTTTCATTTGGCTCGGGTTATAAATGGGTCAATTATCTTGTCTGCCCTGTATATTTCTGTTTAGGGCAACAATGAAGGTCCTCCACCTTTGGCAGTGTTCAGGGCTTCCTTCATCGTGCCAGCAGCTGCCTCTCAGTTTTAACTACTGTCAGCCATGCAAGTCCCAGGTGGAGACTCAGGAATACAGTTGCATTCAGATGTAGGGGATTCTTCATTGTTGTTTCCGTAGCCATTTTGTTTGAACAATCAGGGTTGTTAGCCCTGAGCTGACAACCAGAAGGACCAGTGGACCACTCTTAATCTGGCCTCTACCCTTTGACCTGTTTGGCAAGGGTGACACTACCAAGAACCAAATCATAAAGCCCTGACTCCAGCCTACATAGCTCTTTGAGTTATTGGAGCACGCAAGCCTCTAAACCATGACAGGGTTGTGGTCCTCTTGGAGGTCATCTGTGGTTGCATGTGGTAATTCCCTCTTTGTATTTATGGTTGAATTAATTACACAGTTTGGTATAACAGGCTGTTTTGTTGCTGACCTCACTATGACAGTGCTACAATCAACAAATCTTTTGTTCCATAAGAAGCAGGAGCAGAATTAGGCCATTCAGCCCATCAAGTCTGATTTATTACCCCTCTCAGCTCCATTCTCCTGCCTTCTCCCCGTTCGTTACCTTTGATGCCCTGATTGGTCTAGAATCTATCAACCTCTGCCTTAAATATATCCGATAACTTGACCTGCACAACTGTCTCTGGCAATGAATCCCACAGATTCACCATCCTCTGGGTAAAGAAAATTTTACATATCTGTTCTAAATTGAGACTTTTTTTAACACTGATTTTTAAGACTCTCTGAGTGCATCTGCACCTGTAAGGCATTGGGCCAACAGACCTACAGAGGATTATAAAAAGCACTGAGAGGACCTCGTTCCTCCCCTATTTGTGACTTTTACCAGGAATGTTGCAGACTACCACTCATTCCACAATCTCTTCAACCGACTGCTATCAGAAAGGAGGTACAAGATCATCAGATCTAGGACTGCCAGACTGGGTTACAGCTTCTTCCTTCAGACTGAGATTAATGAATACCCTACCACCACCAAGGTTTTGTCACTAGGGCAGCAAGCTGTTTACCGTTTACATGTGCTGCACACTACATACATTTTGAATTATATTTTATTGATCTGTGTATAGTAATACAGTGGATTCTGGTTAATTGGGCTATCAGTTAATTGAGACAGCTCCTTATTTGGGGCAAAAGACTCGCCGAACAGGTTCTAACTAGTGTCAGTTGTGTGCACTTGTGTGGCCGTTAGACGCTGTACTGTGCCTGGAGCAAACAGTTTTTAAATAGTATTAGTTGCATGTATTTGTGTTCAAAAAGCAATGTTCTTTGTCACTAATAGTTGGCAGTACACCGCTTCAACAGATGGGCTAAACAAGGTGAGTATAGCCAGTGGATCTCATAGCCCAGAGAGATGGGAACATGCCTTTCCTAACATGCGAAGTCAGCTCCAGTAGATTTGGCAGATGAAATCTACAGTTAAATCCAACATCCAGGAAGGCGGTTCCGCAAAGCTCCATGGAGAGCAAAGGGCATGACAAGACACAGAAGAAGTCATGGTCATCCACTGAAAGACCCCAGTTGTGACGTCTACTTGTACCACTGAATTTAGACTGCTGAGGTTGAGAAGGTGGAACTGACCCAGTGCAACGGCTTTTCCACTTTAAAAAAAAATTCCCGCGCAGGTTTCATGCCATCGTTGGATATGACAGACAACCACCAGTGGTTTTGGTAGCATTCTAATTTGTTCTATATTTAATTTAAATGTATTATTTGTTACTCAGTTAAAGGGTAGTTTTTTTCATATTTTAACCATGAAACCACTTAATTGGGGCTGCTGCTTAATTGGGCCAAAATGTACTGATCCAGGTATGTCCCCATTAACTGGAACTCACTGTATTTTGGTTTATCTGTGGGTTATGCTATGTTTTGTGGTACATTGTGGTCCGGTGGAGCGTTGTTTCATTTGGTTGTATATATGTACAGTCAGATGACAATGAACTTGAACTTGAATGTTTGAGTGCATCATTTGATTGCTGGTGGAACTTTTTGATGGCCAAACATTTTAATTCCCATTCCAATTCCAGCATGTCGGTCCATAGCCTCCTCTTGTGCCTAGATATGAGGGCCCCCTCAAGGTGGAAGAGCAACACACACAAAATGTTGGAGGAACTCAGCAGGCCAGGCAGCATCTAGGGAAAGATTTAAAGTGGAAACATTGACTGTACTCTTTTCCTTGACGCTGATGGCCTGATGAGTTCCTCCAGCATTTTGTGTGCTTGGATTTCTAGCATCTGCAGATTTTCTTTTGTTTGTGACCCTTGTATTCCGTCTGGGTATCCTCCAACCTGATGACATAAATAACGATTTCTCCTTTCAGTAAAATATTTGTTCCCTCTTCTTCAATTCCCCTCTCTGGCCTCTTGCCTTTTCTCCTCACCTGCTATCACCTCCCCTTGGTGTCCCTCCTCCTTCCCTTTCTCCTATGGCCCACTCTGCTCTCGTATCTGATTCCTTCTTCTCCAGCCCTTTAACTTTCCCACCTATCATCTCCTAGCTTCTTACTTCATTCCCCCCACACCCACTTGGCTTCACCTATCACATACTAGCTTGTCTTCCTTCTCCTTCCCCCATCTGTTTATTCTGGTGTTTTTCTCCCTTGCTCTTAAGTCCTGATGAAGGGTTTCGGCCCGAAGCATCGACTCTTTATTCCTTTTCGTAGATGGTGCCTGACCTGCTGAGTTCCATCAGCATTTTGTTTGTGTTGCTGTGTGTTTCTCTGGATTTCCAGCATCTGCAGACTTCCTCATATTTGATTCCTGTGTTGTGTAGAAGCTTTGTCCTCCTACTTTGCAGATCTCACAGGAGAGTACTGACAATAAAAATGTTTTAGTTCCAGCTGCAGGGGATGCTGAATAGTACTGGATCACTCTTCTTTGGTGCTCTGTGATGAGTTACCTTGACATTTTATTGATATTCTGGATTACACCTTACTAGAGAGTGCATTCATCTGTCAGACACCTGGGGACTTCATGTCAGATGTTATTTTTTTTCGTGAAACAGTTTGTTCGTTCTTTCTCTGAATGATTGATCATCTGTGACTTGGATTTCTGTTCCCTGTTATTAAAGGTTAGCATCATCGTGGTGCAGCATTGGTTGTGTATGTATATTTTACTCCTTTGGTGTTCCAGATTACAGATACATCAATTCTTCGTATTGCAGGTTTATTGTCATTCAACCATGCATATGTATACAGCTAAACGAAGCATTATTCCTCCAGAGCCAAGGTGGAAAACACAGTATACACAAGGGATTCTGCAGATGCTGGAAATCCATAGAAACACATACAAAATGCTGGAGGATCTGAGCAGGTCAGACGGCATCTGAATAAACAGCTGATGTTTCGAGCCGAGACCCTTCATCAGGACAGTCACACACAGCACATATAGTTACAATCCAGCACATAGCCATCAAATAATATTAGCTCAAATCCCTGAGTGGTCTGGCTTGAAGAGTGGCCTGACATCACTAAAGTGTGATGTGTATGTTTATCTAGACAGTATAATGTTACTTGGCATGATTATAATAAAATATGCAGTCATATCAATATGTGAAAGAACAGCAATAAAAAATGAAAAGTGACCAGTGCAGGATGAGAGTGTGTCTGTGAGTCAGTGAATGATGGGGTGGGGGGGGTGGGAAGTAGCAGCAGGGTGTTAAGCCTGGGGGTAGAAGCTGTTACCCAGCCTGACAGTTCTGGTTCTTAATGCTGCAATACCTTCTGCCTGATGGCAAGAGGTCAAAGAGCTTGTGGGAAGGAGAGTGCAGCGCTCCTGATGTATGTCTTGCTGAGTCCTTTGACGACCACCTTCTCAAACCAGAGCTCCTGATTTTCATATTGTCTACAACCTTATTAATTGGTCGAACTACACATATGCATTCAGTGGCCACTTTATTAGGCAAACCTGTAAACTTCATTGATGCAAGTATCTAATCAGTTCATTGTGTGACAGCAACTCAATGCATGCTCAAGAGGTTCAGTTGTTATTCAGGCCAAACATCAAAGTGGGGAAGAAATGTCATCTGTGACTTTGACTGTGGAATGATTGTTGGTATCAGATGTGTAGATTTGATTATCTCAGAAACTGCAGTCCCTTGTGATTATCATACACAAATTTCTGGAGTTTACAGAGAGAGGTGCGATAAACAAAAAATGTCCAGTGAGCAGAGTTCTGTGGTCAAAAGTGCCTTGTTAATGAGAGAGCCCAGTGGAGAATGGCCAGACTGGTTCAAGCTGACAAGAAGACATTACAACAGTGATGTGCAGAAGAGCATCTCTGAATGGGTTACCATGGCAGAAGACCACAAGCATACACTCAGTGGCCACTTCATTAGGTACAGGATGTACTTTATTAGATATTGGTGATCCTAGTGGAACACCATTAATTACAGACCTCTCCTCAGAGTAACACCACTCCTCTGCCACAACTTGTTTGGCCAGATTAATTTTGAATCCTATTTGCCCGATCTCCATGGATTAATCTTATAGGACAACCTGCCATAAAGGAAGTCCAGGTAGGGAACATCGACTGCCCTACTTCCGATCATCTTTGCAGCATTTTGAGCTGCACCTTGAACCAACTTGATTGCCAAGGTTAGTTCTGTACAGCTATTGCTTTTTGACCTCCTACGACTTCAGGGTGTTCAATTCAAAAACCTAGTTATTATCTATGGACTGTGAGTGAACATTATTTAACATTCCCCTTATTTTATTCACCTTTGGCAACAGAGACTTCAGGCTTTTTTTTGTCACAATATGACACACTTTGAAAAGCCCCTTCTGCCTCACCCCACTGTTCACTTTTCACCCTCAAAAGCTTAGAAATACCTTGCGTATTAATCTTCATTTACTTTATCTAATTGTGAATTATGTGCCTTATTGACTTTAAATAAAGGCTTTTAATTTAATCTTATTAACATGTTGTAATATTTATATTGAAAGTGATCATTAGGAGTCACTGTCACTTCTTTTTTACCATTCGCAGAGTTAATACAGAACAGAACTTGAATCCTTCCCCAAAGCTCATCCCCTGCTGAGTGCCTCTGCAACACTTGTGTAGTTGGTTGAGAGACATTGCAAGTGTCCTTTGTCTGACAATCCAACTGTTGGATTCAATGGATATAATTTCAGAACACAGCAAATTTCTGATTAATTCTATCCCTCATCTAGGACAAGTACTTTGAATCAAAACATATTTTGGGCTTTTACTTGGTTTTAAAGGTATTGGAATATTTAATTTTTGCACAATAGATCAGATTAGCTTTAGTTGTCACAGGCATATTGAGACATATGGTGAAATGCATTGTTTGTGCCGAATCAACTCAGCATCCAGGATTGTGCTAGGCAGCCCAGAAGTATCACCATGCTTCCAGCAGCTTGCCCACAAATTAATAACCCTAAATCATATGTCTTTGATATATGATACTGCTGTCACAAAATCTTCGTGAATCAATCAGAATTGAATTTATCATTAAATGATGTGAAATTACATGGATTTCCATTTATTTAGTGAGCCCGTAGGGGAGCAGATCACAAGAGAACAAGCACAGGAATTTCAGGAGTCAGGGAGACTCATTGGACCAAATGACGTAGCAGGCCAGATTTCCGATTCAGATCGATTTACCACATAAACATTTAAGCTTACAGTGAAATATATCGTTTGCATGACAACCAATAAACCTAAGGATGTTCTGTGGACAAGAGTCACTATACATTTTGGTGCCAGCATAGCGTACCAACAGTGTTCAGCGGAACAAGCCATTCATTATATGGGAAGCCTAGCTAAACCAATGGCTTAATTAATAAATAGGATTAGTCTTGGAAGTGTTTGAATAGTTCAAACACTCGTGTAGTCCATGATTGATTGTCCTTTTCCTGTGTTGGGTATTATACCTGGTCCTGTGTGTAAGAACTTAGAAGTGGTGTTCATTCTTTATATTATTTTATCAGCTGTTCAACTAATACATTATCTCATTTGTTCAATTGAAAGTAAAGTGAAACATGAGAAAGATCAATAGGGTGATGGATTTTAGAGGAATCAAGGTATGTGATAATACCAGTAGATGGTTGAGCTTAGCCCATGCTTTTGGTAAATGTTGGACCCACTCATACTATTGCTGTACACAAAAAAAAGCACTGGAGGAACTCAGCAGGCCAGGCAGTATCTATAGAAAAGAGTACACAGTCGACATATCAGGCCAAGATCATTCATCAGGACAGATGAAGCGTCTCTGTCCGAAATGTTGACTGTTTACTCTTTTCTACTGATGCTGCCTGACTTTTTTTCCTCCCGCATTTTATGTGTGTTGCTTGGATTTTCAGCATCTGCAAATTTTTTTTCATCTTTGTCACACTACTACTGTTCCTATACCTAAAGTACAGGAGTAATTTGACTCATAATTTAATCTTGTGCTCAAGCAGTTGAGGGAGAAAAATAACCTTGGGTCATTTGGGGCAATGTTTGTGCTGCTACCGTGGTTAATTTTTGTCTGGCTCTGATTTGAACTTGCAATCTTTTAGGCAGCGCAAGTGTGGGATGTAGAGTGTCATTCAAGGTTGAAGCCCGAGGGGTGTTCTCAGCTCCATTATTGATCAAAGGCAGCTGTCACTGTTAATTTAGATGCTGGAGTTAACTGGCTCCTTGAAGCTCTACACCTGTAGTGATTGAGAACGTTTGACAAGGCTTAAGCCATGTTTATTAGCTTGTGAAGCTGTGTGTTTGAAATTATGTTGCTTGTTCTTTACTGTGAAGATATCCAGTTTACACCTGCCCAGTGTTGTTTTCACAGTCACAATAACAGGAGACACAATAACTTGTGAAATGTGGAGTTGCAGTTTGTGTATACAATGTGTGACAGGTTGCTCCTAAACCAGAAGTTTTTGTTTATTTGCTTATCCTGATTGATGTTCCAGATCCCGACATTTTCGAGAAAGTAGTTGAAAGTGGTGAGGTGATTGGCTGTGTCAGCACAGTCCCTTTAGATGAGAGTCTAGTGATGTAGTTTGATGTGGATGCATGTGTAGTTAACCACTACAGTAGGAAAGGTAAGATTTTATTTAAATTGGAATTCCCAACTTTTTTTTATGCCATGGTCTCCTAACATTAACCAAGGGATCCATGGACTCCTGATTTAAATTGTGATAGATCAGGAAGTGTTGCTGTATCAGGTACTTAATGGACCTGGTATACAGGTCTTTGAAAACAAATATCCAGGTGCAGCATAATTAAGAAATGAAATGGTAAATTGGTTGATGTGGCATGAAGTTTTGAGTACGTGTAACTCCAGTTTCACAGCACTGGCATTATTGTGCGCAAATCTGGTATTCCTACTTCAGAAGAAATTTTAGACCCTAGGAAATACAATAAAACTATGTTAAAAATGACTTATTCTGGAGGAATAAGGGGAGATTTGATAAGGATATACAAAATTGAGGGGTGTCATCATTATGTGCGTGACTATGATGTAGGCAATCCTGGTCTACATTCTGGACAGTGTCTTTACAAGATGGGTGACCCCCAGCCATTATCAATACTTCCTTCAGAGCTTGTCTGCCTGGCATCAGTGGTCTCATAACCAGGACTTGTGATATGCACCAGCTGCTCATACAACCATCCAGCACCTGCTCCCATGGCTTCATGTGACCCTGATCAGTGGGCTAAGCAGGTGGTACACCTTGCCCAAGGTTGACCTGCCAGCTAGTGCCTTGCACCTCTATGGTAAAGACATATCTCCACCCCACCACCCCAAAAGGTATAGATAGGGTAAATGCCTGGTGAGAGTGTGGAATGAGCTGCCAGGGGTTCAGGTGCAAGATTTAAGAGAAGTTGATAATAGTAGATGCACAAGGTATGGAGGGTTATAGTCCAGGTGCAAGTAGATGGGAGTAGGCAGAAAACCAGGCCAGCAAGGACTAGATGGGCCAAAGGGTCTGTATCTTACACTCTTATGACAAGCTGATTGTTGGTGTTAATAATGAGGTGGGTATGAGCATAAAATGAATAGAGTAATGGCAAGTGGAAATTCAACGTGAGAAGTGTGAGGTGATACATTATGTGAAAAGTCTGTAGAGCATATACACAGTAAATGCCAGGATGTACTGAGTAACAAAGGGATCTGAATGTACAAGTCCAGGCATCCCTGATGAGCTTGTTAGGTAGGTCTGTGAGATTTCCCTGAATTAGCCACGTAGGCGAGTTTTGGTATACAGGTGGCCCCTGTTTTTCGAATGTTCGCTTTACAACAGCTCGCTCTTACGAAAGACCTACATTAAGACCTGTTTTCACTAACCAAAAGGAATTTCACTTTTACGAAAAAAAATGCCTGCTTTATACGTGTGTTTACCCCAAGAAAGACTACAATGACCGTGAAGCGTTGTGCGGGCAGTTGTGTGCACATGTGTGTACGTACGTATGCATGTACATGAGTAGGCGTGTACGTGCGCATGCGCGTATGTGCCGATTTTTTTTTTCTCCAAATCAATTTCGGCTCGCTGTCTTCCCGATTTTGATAAGTGAAGCTACACTGTACATACAGTATTTCTACTTTATATTTATCATATAATTCCTGCTTTTACTATATGTTGGTGTAATTTTAGGTTTTATGCGTTATTTGGTATGATTTGGTAGGTTATTTTTTGGGTCTGGGAACGCTCAAATATTTTCCCATATAAATTAATGGTTATTGCTTCTTCACTTTACGACATTTTGGCTTACAAATGGTTTCATAGGAATGCTCTACCTTCGGATAGCGGGGGAAACCTGTAACTATCTGCAGTTGGAGCACTGTCCAGGTTGATGCGGTTAGTCAGCTGTGGTTGGCAGCTCATCTAACAAAAGTTCAAAGCAGATTTATTTTCAAAGTATGTGTACTTTACACAACCTTGAAATTCGTCTCCCAGACAGCCACAAAACAAAGAACCCCAATAGAACCCATAATGTGCAGGGAAAAAAAGAGCAAATCTTGCAAACAATAAAAGTAAGCAAATTACATTTAGAACTGAATTTCACAACAATGAGTCCACAGTCATGAATCCAATCTCAGCAAATCCAGGAGCCTGTTAGTTGTAGGCCACAACCTGAATTCAGTGCAGAGACGAATAAGCCTTGCAGAAGAGCAAGCTGCACACTGTCCCGTCCCTCTCCTCTGGCACTGACACTCTGACCTTTTCGTTTTTCCCCGCACATAAATCAGCCAAACCCCAAGTTGTTCCTCACTCTTGAGTTTTCTTTGGCCCAGCTAGGGAAAGCTCTGATCTCAAACCTTTGCTGATTTACAGTAGTGCCCCACTCGTGGGGAAGGCTTCAGGAGTAAACTCTAAGGAAGAGTCTGGGGCTGGAGTCCTATGTTGAGTTCAACACTGACTGGCAACTCCTGCAACACTGCTGGTGCCTAACTGTATTAGTCTCCGCCTTTCCTTTGGATTTATCGGCTGCATAGAGAGGGGGAGTCTGCTGCATGAGCAGCAGCTTGCTCTCCATATCGTACTGTCCAGGCTTCTGTATCTAGACAGCTCGGATGTAACATCCATTGTCAACCCTGACCAACAGAGGGCCTCACACTGGAGAGGGTGGAGAGAAAATTAACTGCGGTGTTGTCTGGGGTGGAGTTTCAACTATGGGGGAGACAGAATAGACTGTGTTTGTTTTCATAGCAGTGGTGAAGACCGAAGGAACCCTATTGATATATATAAGATTGTGTGGCATAAGTGGGTAGAAAGTAGAAATTGTTACTGCATCACTTTGTAACAGCAGTGATCAGTGATAGGGTTCAGTTCCCACCAGTGTTTAAGAAGTTTGTATGTTCTCCCCATCACTGATTGGGTTTCCTCCAGCTGGTCTGGTTTCCTCTTTCATTCTTAAGACACATGGGTTAGAGTTAGTGAGTTGTGGGTATGCTATGTTGGCACTGAAAGTGTGACATTTGCAGGCTGCCCAGCACAATCCTCACTGATTTGATTTGACACAAACCACATATTTCACAGTATGTTTTGATGTACACATGACAAATAAAAACAATTTTTTCCCCTTTATTAGAGATGACTAAAGTTAGAGGGCATGGATTTAAGTCAAAGTATGTATACATTATACAACTTTGAAATTTGTCTCTTATGGCCAAATTTATGGACAGCCATAAAACAAAGAGACCCAATAGGACCCATTTTTAAAAAAAAGACAAACACCCAACTTTCAGGGATTAAAAAAAACAAATTGTGCAACAGCATTCGGAACAAAAGTGAGTCCATAGGCTCAAAGCTGGAGCAGGCTCACTATTTTCTCAATTAGTTTTTGTTCTTTAAGAGTTATCCCAAATAAACGGCTGTCCTGATTAGCCAGTAGTCCAATTAAGTGGAATCCACTGCGTAACCTTCCAATACGGCTTGCAGTCAGCAGTGGGCAGCCACTGGCTTTCTACCCCAGATTCTCCAATATAACCACAGTCTTCAGTGTGATTGGAACAATTCATGGGTGCTTTGTACTAAACCAAAGCACATTTTATTTTATGTAGAAATACAGGCCCTTCCAACCCAACATACCCACATTGTCCAGTTACAGCCATATGACCAATTAACCTACTAACCTACACTTCTTTGGAATTTGGGAGAAAACCAGAGCACCCGAAAGAAACCCATGCAGTCATGGGGAAAATATACAAACTCCTTACAGACAGTGATCAGTTGGATCCAGGTTGTCAGCGCCATAATAGCATTTTGCTAACTGCTACACTACTGTGCCATCCCAATTTTATCCATAAGCACAAGAAATTCTGCAAATGCTGGAAATCTTGAACAATGCACACAAAATACTGGAGGAACTCAGCAGTTCAGACAACGTCTATGGAGGAGAATAAACAGTCGACATTTTGGGCCACTGGCCAGTGGTATAGTGGCATCTGCACTGGGCTTCGAGGCGAATGCTCCAAGGTTCAAATCCATCTGCCTCCTTGCACGCTTTCCAACCATGCTGGGTTGGGCATTGAGCTAGCAACTTGGCCTTGTAAGCAAAAACAAACAAATGCTAAAGAAACGACAAGGTTGCTGCCCAGTGCGCCACAACGGACTCAAAAAACATTTGGCCAAGCCCCTTCATCAGGACTGAGCTCTGCATCCTTCCTCTCCAGTTCTGATGAAGAGTCTCAGCCCAAACTGTTGACTGTTTATTCCCCTCCATAAATACTGCCTGACCTGCTGAATTGCTCCAGCATTTTGTGTGTGTTGCAGATTTTTTCCAGATGTCTTTCAATGTTATACTGAGAAAATAGCACAATGGTTTGCTGTAATATGTGTTACTGTCTTGCAGTTCGCTCATTTGGGACAGAGGATCGGCCTACGGACAGACCAATCCCACCACGCGATGAAGTGTTTGAGTACATCATATTTCGGGGCAGTGATATCAAAGACCTCACAGTATGTGAGCCTCCAAAGCCACAGTGTTCTCTGCCTCAGGATCCTGCCATTGTTCAGGTAAGTTACCATGCATTTAAAGAGCAATAAATGCATTGCAGATTGAGACCAGCAATCTCTTGTGCTTCTGGGGGTAAGGTGATGCATTTGAGGAAGGACTGTCTATAAGCACCATTATGGAACATCTCATCAACTACAGTTGACTTCACTGGCAAGTAGGTTTGTCCATGATGTTTGTCTCTGACTGTTTATGTATACACGACATGTTACTAGTTTATTTGTTATTTATTTAGGGATACAGCTTAGTAACAGGCCCTGCTGGGCCAACAAGCCCGTGGTGTCCAATTACATCCATGTGACCAATTAACCTACTAAGCCATACACCTTGGAATGTGGGAGGAATCCGGAGCAGCCAGGGGAAAGCCACACGGTCACAGGGAGAATGTACAATCTCCTTACAGACAGCGGCAGGAATTGAACCCGGGTAACTGGTACTGTAAAGCATGACACTACTAAGCTGCCCCTTGTTCTTTGAAAATTATCCAAGCAGGGGGATAGAGAGCTCAGAGAGGCTGGAGTGTGAAGTTAGAAATAGTTGTTCTTGAGGTTGCTGACCATCAAGCTGTTTGGTTAAGAGTGCATGACTGACAAGCCCGTGCGTATCTTTGCTGTATATCTGCACTTGTAGTAAATCTGTGTTTTATGCTGATCTGAAAAGCTTGTTGAAAGTAAAAGTTGAGGGGATACAGACAGGAGAAATAGATTAATGAGCATATGAGAGATGAAATGTGATGTGGAAAATGTGAGATCAGCCACTAATTTTGGTTTATTTGCACAAGGGTATGTATCATTGTGAAGCAGCCCCTCAGTTATATAGGTATGGCAAGCCATTGGAAGGTAAATGCACTGTTGACCTTTGTCACTGAGAAAATTGCTGGGCAGTACTGTCGTGTTGTGACTAGCATAAATTTGATGGAGATTTCTCCGTGCTCTGGCGGCTCAGTTACTGTGTTTATTCGAGACCAAGATCGGTAAATGTTTATATGATAAAGCAATGAAGGTGTCTGTGTAGGGGAGTGGAGCATGGGTGAAAAAAAACTAGGCATGTAGCGTCGGTGCAAGGAGCCGAATGACCTCCATTCTGTGTGCTTCCTTTCAATGACTTGGGGTGGTGATGAATATAGATGGTTACAATTGTGACTCTAATGCACACCGGCCACTGCCCCTCTTATCTTCCAAGGCAATTCCTGGAATCCAAGTAAAGATTTGATAAATTGACTCCTTTCTGTCCCAATATGATTTTAACACAACTCCCTGATAAACAGTTGATGAACTTTGATTGGTGTTCGTAATATTTCCTAGATAGTCTTTCATGGACTTCTGTGGAGTGGCATGGTAGCGAAGCAGTTGGCATGACACATTTACAACGCCAGCAACTCCACCGCTTTCTGTAAGGAGTTTCTCCATTCTCCCCACGACCATATGTGTTTCCTCAGGTGCTCTGGTTTCCTCCCGCATTCCAAAGATGCACAAATAGTAGGTTAACTAGCCACATGGGTGTAATTGGACGGCTTGGGCCAGAAGGGCCTGTAACCATGCTGTATCTTTAAATAAAACAAAATTAATAAACTTAAAAAAGCAGCCTTTTAGCGCAGCTGGTCTACACCCATGTGAGTCTACTCCACCCTGTTCCATATGGTTGTTTCTTCTGAATCTCATGGATTTAATAGTGACTTTTATTTAGGTTTGGGTGCATTCATTTAAACATCTTCTGCTTTCTACTTCTATTTTCTCAAAACCTCCAGTGATCTTAAACCTTGATCAAGCCACTCCTCAGCTACTTTTTTTTCGTGCAGAAGGATTGAAAAGTATAGCTTTAGAACTCTTAGTTCAATTTGCCATTGGCAAATACCGGTAGTTTAGGTGTTAAAGGGAAGATTTCACAGCAGGAGAGTAATCAGAGAGTTTCATCTGGCTCTTGATCTTTTCAAGGAAACGCTCTTGATCTTTTCAAGGATTTCTGGTTCCCTGGCCCCCATCATCTTATTTTTACTATGGATGTCTAGTCCCTATGCATCTCCATCCCCCACCAGGAAGGCCTCAAAGCTCTCCATTTCTTTCTGGACACCAGACCCAACCAGTTCCTCTCCTCCGCCTAGCGGAACTTGTCTTCAATCTAAATAATTTCTCCTTTGGGTCCTCCCACTTCCTTCAAACAAAAGGGGTTGCCTTTGGCACTCGCATGGGTCCCAGCTTTGCCTGCCTGTTTTTTGGCTATGTGGAATAGTCTAGGTTCCAAGCCTACACTGGCGATGGTCCCTCACTTTTCCAATGCCACATCAGTGACCACATTGGGGCTGCTTCCAGCACCTATGTTGAACCCGCTGATTTCATCCACTTTGCATCCAACTTCCACCTGGTCCATTTCCTTCCCTTTCTCGATCTCACTGTCTCTATCTCCAGAGACAGCTTATCCACCGATGTCTATGATAAGCCAATTGACTTTCACAGCTACCGAGACTATACTTTGTCCCACCCTGCTACTTGTAAAAACACCATCACCTTCTGTCAGTTCCTCAGTCCGCTGCAAGTGCTCTAACGATGAGGCTTTTCATTCTAGAATGAAGAAGTCCTCCTTTTTTCAAAAAAAAGAGGCTTCCCTTCCTCCACCACCAATGCTGCCCTCAACCACATCTCTTCCATTTCACGCACATCTGATTTTACCCCATCCTCCCGCCACTCTACCAGGGATAGGATTCCTCTTGTCCTCACCTACCACCCCACCAGCCTCCACATCCAGCACATAATTCTCCAAAACTTCCACCACCTCCTACTGGATCCCACCACCAAACACATCTTTCCCCTCCTCCCCACCCCCATCTTTCAAATTTACTCCTCAGCTTTTTTTCTCCAATCCTGCCAAAGGGTTTCGGCCCAAAACGTCGACTGTACTTTTTCCCATAAATGCTGCCTGGCCTGCTGAGTTCCTCCAGCATTTTCTGTGTGTAGGTGATGAAGGCTTGTGTGTGGTAGTTGACTTGGCTATCCAGCATGTGAAATGATTGGGAGTCTTGAAGGGCGGTGGGGGATGCTTTGGAAGAGAAGTGCTTCCTTCCAGCAGATCTCAGAGTACTTTGGGTACAGTATCCCTAACTTATTTTCCTTTGTTTCTGTAGTCTTCCCTTGGCTCGTCCTCAAACTCATCTTTTCAGTCAGTTGGTTCCTATCCACCGTTCAGCAGAATGCCAGCGTACAGCCAGTTTGGACCAAGCCCACTCGTGACGCAGCAGTACAATGCAGTGGGTGTTGGTAAGTTTAGGATCGATTTTGCTCTAAGCTAGAAAGTAAAATTTCAGTCCAACTTAGAGGTGTTAATATTCTATTGTTACTGAGTCTTTCAACTAATATTAACAACATTAGAGCTATCATGTTTCCAGTGAGATGCTGACCCTGTGATCACATGCATAAAATCTGAGGGCTTGTGGAGGTCCTGTAGTACAGTTTGAATGACAAGTGTATTCCAGGTGTTGTACTCATTTGTAAGACTATAAGATATAGGAGCGGAATTAAGCCATTTGGCCGTAGTGTCTGCTCCGCCATTTCATCATGGCTGATCTGATTTTCTGCTCAGCCCCTATCTCCTGCCTCCTCCCCATATTCCTTCATGCTCTGAGCAATCAAGAATCTGCCAATCTCTGCCTTAAATATACATTAAGACTCGGCCCGCACAGGCACCAGTGGCAAAGAATTCCGCAGATTCACCACTCTCTGGCTAAAGTTGTTCCTCCTTGTATCCGTTCCAAAAGGACGCCCCTCTATTCTGAGGCTGCGTCTTAGATTATCCCACCATAGGAAACATCCTCTCCACATCCACTCAGTTAAGCCCTTTCACCATCCGATAGGCTTCAATGAGGTCACTGCTCATTCTTCTGAATGCTAGTGAATACAGGGCCAGAGCCATCAAATGGTCATATGTGACAAGCCATTCAATATGGGAATCATTTTCGTGAACCGCCTTTGAACCCTCTCCAGTTTCAGCACATCCTTTCTAAGCTTGAGCTTTTTGTTTTTTTTACTTTCTCTTACTGAAGCCTCAAAGACCTAAAGCCTGAACATCACCACTCTGACTCTGTCCACTCAGACGATGGCCGCTACGCTTCCCCATCTTCCTTTAATTTTCTTTTGCTAATCAATCCCAAACACTGATTTGTTACAGGAAAAAGCTCTTTTTTCAGTATAGTGACCAGCTGCTGGCTTTTCTACCCGGGCAGTAGACCTGAGTGAAATTCCTTCCTTCTGATGTCCAGGTTGGTCGCTGGTCAAAGCTGTTTCAGCTGTAGCAACCTGTTGCTGGCTTTTCTACTTGGGCAGTGGACCTGAGTGAAATTCCCTTCTTCCGATTTCCCAATTGGTCGCTGGTCAAAGCTGTTTAGCTGTAGCGACCTGTTGCTGGCTTTTCTACTTGGGCAGTGGACCTGAGTGAAATTCCCTTCTTCCGATTTCCCAATTGGTCGCTGGTCAAAGCTGTTTAGCTGTAGCAACCTGTTGCTGGCTTTTCTACTTGGGCAGTGGACCTGAGTGAAATTACCCCCTTCTGATGTCTGGATTGATCGCTGGTCAAAGCTCTTTGTCAAAACAATTCTGAACAAATTAAATAATTGTGTGCTTCATTGATGGTTTGATGATTTGTGATGTGCAAACCGACATCAAGTTATGAGCACGCTTCAAAAAAAACGTAATATTTGTGAAATAAGCCTTATTCATTTATTTGGAGATAACTGCGTGGAATAGGTCATTTTAGCCCTTTGAGCTTTGCACCCAGCAACCCACCGATTTAACCCTAGCCTAATCAAGGACAATTTACAATGACCAATTAACCTACTAATTAGTACATCTTTGGACTGTGAAAGGATACCCATGTACACACGAGCAGAATGAGGATGCTGGAATTGAACACTGAACTCCTACACCTGAGCTGTAATAGCATTGTGCTAACTACTTTGCTACCATCTGCTTCTTTATTTGCCTTAATGGTGTCTGATGCAAGCCTCAGCTTGTGTAGGGAGTGGAGATGTGGTTTTTTTCCCTCAGGTGGATGAAGGAAGAAGTTGTTGCCTTTGTCCCACTAACTGCTGCAGGACAATCAGTGGGCTTGAAAATCTCAGAAATGATGCTATGAAGTGAAATTGGAAATGTTGGGAAGTGACAAGCAAGATTTCCCTTGAGAGAAATCTGTTGATTGATCTCCATTGATTGAAGTTACTTGACATTATGATTGGAAATGAGACAATTTGACTAAATAGAATTTGAATGTATTTATTCATTTTGTCATTTCCTTTAATTAAAGCCCAGCCAGGTAAAGGCTGTATGTATTTCTGCACTCAGCCACGACATCACCTAGGACATTGCTACCATCAGGAGGGTGGTACAGGAGCCTGAAGAGACACACTCAATGTTTTAGGACCAACTTCTACTCCTCCACCATCAGATGTCTGAATGGACAATGAACCCTCAATATTTTTATTGCTCTCTTTTTGCACATATAGACAAGTATATGTATGTGTATATATAAAGGGCTGGAGAAGGGGGAATCTTATAGGAGAGGACAGAAAACCATGGGAGAAAGGGAAGGAGGTGGAGGTGATGGGCAGGGAAGGGGATATAGTGTGAGAGGGAACCGTGGATAGGGAATGATGGCAAGGAGGGGGGCAATTGCCAGAAGTCTGCAAAATATTCCAATCTGAGTGCAGCCGCATCGTGGCAGTAGAGGGGGCCATTGACTGACATGTTGGAATGGGAAGTAGAATTGAAATGGGTGGCCACTGGGAGATCCCATTTGTTGTGGCAGGTGGAGCGAAGGTGTGTGTATATATTTCTTATTGTAATTTTAAAAAGTTATTTATTGCACTGTACTGCTGTTGCAAAACAACAAATTTCATGACATATACCAGTGATATTAAACCTGATTCTGATTCTACAGCATGTTATGCACACTGCCAGTAGAAGTGGTGAATGTGGGTTTGATTTCAACATTTAAGTGAAATTTGTACAAGGACATGAATTGGAGCGCTGTGGTTCAGGTGCAGGTCAATGGGACAAGGCAGATTAATAGTTTGGCATGGACTAGATAGGCTGAATAACCTGTGGTGCTCTATGACTCTATTGCCCTCCAATAGAGGTAGATAGAGATAGAGATAGACCCCTGTAGGGTCTATCAACATTCATCAGACCAGACTTGCATTCCTGTGTTAAACGTTGAAACAAAGTAAAAGTTTGCTGTTCTGTAACAATCTCGTGCTATGGACAGTTGCTCATCAATATTTATGCCATTAGTTTTTATCTCAGATGCACGCAAACCAACTGGGACTGATGCAGAGCTAATGTGAGAAGCTTGTTCTTCAGTGTGGATTCATGAGTTGCTGGAATTTTATTTCTGAAAAATAAGCAGTGAAATCAAAGTGCTGACATGAAAATATTTGAAGCTATCCAGTTTACAGGGGCGATATCCCATGAACGTTCAGGTAGATAAACAACTTGTAGTAGAAGATAGAACAGTTCAACACAACAGGAATGAACCACTCACAATAACCATACAGACCATATCAGTTTGAACAAATCCCATCTGCCTGCTGGTGAACTATGTCCCTCCATCCATACCCTGCCTGTTTGTGTTTCTGAATGCCCTTTAAATGTTGCTATCTTATCTTTGTCCACTGGTGACACAGTCCACCTTCTACTCAAAGTTCAAAGTAAATTTACTATCAAAGTACATCTATTTCAGTACATACAACCCTGAGATTCAATTTTCTTGCAGGCATTCACAGTAAATACAAAGAAACACAGAAGCAATGGAAAGTTGCACACAACAAAGATGTTACTTGAAAGAAAATTACAGGCTACAGATTGCAATGATAGTTCAGAAGTACAGTGCATCCAGAAGTTTTGTGAGCTGTCCCACTCTGTGTGAACGAAGATGTGTAAAAACCTTACTTTACACATCTTCATACTTCTCTGCTCTCCTCCTTAAGCTTTCCTTTTGTCCATTCACCTGAAGTGTGTACCCTCTAGTATTTGACATTTCTACACCTGCACCTTGTGCCACCTCAAGTAAGTTTATGTTTTTGCTGTCGGCACCATCTCTCTTCCTGTTCCTTCAGTATTCACACGGCTGGAGAATGTTGGTGTAACTATTTTTATTTTGTATGCTCTCTTTTTTGTCTCTGACTTTCTTTGGCAGTTTGGTTCTTAGATGTTCATTGTTTTGCATCAGTCATGTTTGTTTTTCTGGTTGGTTTAGCCCTGTATTTTGTTTTGGTCATCTGGGGCCCTCTGACATTATTTTCCCTTTCAATCTCTGTTCTAGTGATGTTTCTCAACTCTGGCTGAAACACCTCACCTTTAAAACCTCCAGAGATTTATCACATTGATTATTGCAATGTGGACTTCATCCTTTAGTGAGGGGAAATTTCTTCACTCAGAGGGCTACAAGAGTGTGGAATGAGCTGCGCACAAGTGGTACATGTGAGATTGATTTCATCATTTAAGCAAATTTTGGATAGGTACGTGGATAATACAAGTATTGTTGGATATGATCCTGGTGCAGGTCAGTGGGTGTAGGCAATTTAAATGGTTTTGGCATGGACTAGATGGGCCAGTTTCTCTGCTGTACTTTTCTATGACTCTGACTTTACAGAGGTGTACAAACTGCTTAATCACTTTTCAAAGTTTAGAAGAATGAGGGGTGATATATCCAGTAATGAGAGGTGAATGAGGTACCATGGTAGCGTAGCAATTGGCACAGTGTTATTTCAGCTTGGGGCGTTATTGTAAATTGTTGTGTGATGAGGCTAAGGTTAAATTGGTAGGTTGCTGGCGGCAAAGCTCGAAGGGCTGGAAATGCCTGTACCACACTTTATGCCTAAGTAAAATAAAAATATGGCCATCCTCAGCCCTATCAGTCCAGTTCCTATCCTCCTGCCAACTTAATTTAAACCCTCCCCGACAGTTCTAGCAAACCTGCCCGCAAAGATATACATCCCCCTCAGGTCCTGTTGTAACCCGTCCTTTTTGTACATACCTTCCCCAGAAGAAATTGCAATGATCCAGAAATCTGAAACCCTGCTCCCTTCTCTTTATCATCCTATTCCTGTCCTAACTTGTATGTGGTACTGGGAGTTATCCACAGATTCAGCCTTTTTCCTATCTCCCTATACTCACTATGCAGGATCGCTTTTCCTTTTCTACTTATGTCATTGGTGCCAATGTGCACCACGACCTCTGACTGCCCATCCTCCCTCTTCAGAATCTTCTGCAGCTGCTCTGAGACACACTGGACCCTGGCACCTTGGAAGCCACATACCATCTTGGCCTCTCTTTCACAGCCACAGAATCTGCTGTCTATCCCCCAACTATCGAGTCTCCTATCATTGCCGTCCTGCCTGACTTTACCCTTCACTGCTGACTTTTTGCTGAGGGGATTGGCCACGAGGGAACCCTGCACTGTCAGCTTACTCCCTTGCATCTCTTGCTGGTCACCCATATACTATCTGAAGCCTGCATTCTGGGTGTGACCACCTCAGTAAAAGTCTCTATGAGGTTTTCAACCTCCTGGATAATCTTAAGTGCATTCAGCTCCAGCTGCAGTTCCTTGACCTTGTCAGTAAGGAGCTCCAGTTGGGTGCACTTCCTGCAGATGTATTCATTGGGGAAACCATTAGGTACCCTGAAATCCCACATCTCACAGGAGGGGCATTCTACCACCATAACCCCCATCCTGCCTTCACTTGTTATACCTCTAACTTCTAAAACCCAAGATTTAGCCTGTGTCTGTTCTCACTTAAGCCTCTTGAGCCAAAGCCTGTCCACTCCTCACAAGTCAAGTCAAGTCACTTTTTATTGTCATTTCGACCATAACTGCTGGTACAGTACAAAACGAGACGACGTTTTTTAAGGACCATGGTGCTACACAAACAATATAAAATCTACACTGAACTACATAAACCAACACAAAAACTTCACAAGACTACAGACCTACCCAGGACTGCATAAAGTACACAGAACAGTGCAGGCATTACAATAAATAATAAACAAGACAATAGGCACAACAGAGGGCAGTAAGTTGGTGGTCCGATAGCTTGGGGGGAAATCTGTTACATAAATAAACAGCTGAAAGGCAGCGTCCAGGATTCCATCCTTTTCTGTACTCCTGCCGAGTATTTCATTGCCACAGATGTAGTCCAATTTATTGTCCATTGGAGAGCAGAATGGACGGGAGAGCCGGCCGGCTAGGGCTTGCTTTTTCCTGGCACAGACTGCTGCCCGCTCGCCTCGCTTCCACTTCCTCGCACACCGCTTACAACATCCCCAACTCTGGCCACCAGCATCAGGCGACTCCAAGGACTGCAGGCCCGATTCCCTCAGCAAGCTGAGGTCGCGCAATCCAACCAGCAGATTTTTTAAAATTTGTTTTTCAAAACATTTTACAAATTAAAAACCCCAAATCCCAATGAGGAGCATTAATACAGTGCAAAATTAAGCATACAACCAGCAGATTTCTATTACGGTTTGTTTTTCGGCGATCTCTGTATTGTAGCAGTACCCGGCGATGGTAGATAGTCGCTCTGTTATCCATTGCCCTAAACCCTAATTGTGCCTTAAAATTAAATTAAAAAACTAAATTAAAGTAAACTAAAGCAGCACAATGGTCACTTCACTTAATCCTTGCTTCTTTTTAGTTATCATTATAAGTTACTATTAACCCAAGCAATTTCCTGCTCCACAGACAAGTCTCAGCAAGCACAGCTTGCTTTTTAAAACTGATGCATGAAGTCCACAAGGAACTTTCTCCAACTTGCTCACCCTTGGCCAGGGTATCAAGAGTAGTGGTCAGAGCCAGTTGGTCAGGCAGGAAAGAGATGAGAAGAAATGTTTTTACTCAATGGGTAGTGATCTTTCAACTCTTTTACTATGATGGCTCAGTCATTGAGAATATTGAGGACCAAGATTGGTGGAGTTTTAGGTATTTAGAAAATTAAGGGATATACTTTTGATTCAGGAAAGACCCTGAGCTGGAAGATCAGTAATGGCTGACATAAAGGTTGGAGCCAGTTGTAAGGACCTCCTGCTGCTTCTCTAAGTTATTTTGTTCAGTTACTGTTCTTCATATTTCCCCCTCCCCTTCCCTCCTCTTACATTCCCCAGTCTAGCATCTTACCACTTCCCCTCACCTGCCTATCACCTCCCCCAGTGCTCCTCCTTCCCTTTCTCCTATAATGCACTCTTTTCTCCTATCAGATTCTTTCTTTCAAGCCCTTTACCTTTTCTACCTATCACCCTCCCCCACAGCTACTTAGTTCACCCCCCCTCCCCCATCTCCTTATTTTGGCATCTTTCGCCTTCCTTTCCAGTCATTGATGATGCCCTGAAACATCACAAACAAGAGGGTTCCTCCAGCATTTTGTGTGTGTTGCCTGAAAGACCAACTGTTTATTCATTTCCATATACACTGCCTGACCTCCAGCATTTTATGTGTTGCTCCTCTGTGCTTTTTTTTGCATTTCATCCAAGCCGCGTCTTGTTCTCATTCATTGTTGGAGTTTTCTGTGTTTTACACAGAAATGATACAAAGTGTGGAATTGGTTCCCGTTCCTATTTGGCTTGCATCACAGAGTTAAGTCTAACAATCTTGTCTTCCTCTTTGGGTCAGAAACATATCAGTCAGGAAATCTGCCGTGAACTTAACGCAAAAACTCTTTTCAGTGGTTTGTCCTTCATTATCACTTGTCTTTGGGTTTTGTGTACCGCGGGTTCTGATTCATTGGGACACATCAGGACCAGTACATTGTGGTCCAATTAGCCAAAGTTTCTTGGAAATAGTTAAAAGAGTATAAAAAAGACAAATTACCATTCAACTAAGTAACAAATTGTGTATTTATTGAAATACAGAACAAATTAGAACACTAACAATTCTACTAAAGTATTATAAAACTATATTAGTTCCTAATAGTTATCAACAGAGGAATTCATCCATTGTGCACTGGCATGTTCGTTTGATTGTAAATGAACAAAATCAGCGCAGACACCTACTGCAGATAATGGACTACCTTTTATATTTCTCCAAATCTTCATTTTCATTGTATTACTCAAGATGATTGTGGATACCTTAAAATTCTTCGTAGTACCTAACCTGTTGATGTAGTGAAATCGTTTGATTTTTCACTACTGGCCTTTCTTGGCATCTCCAAGCCTGAATGCTTAAATCCACCAGATGTGATGCTGTGGTCTCACCTCCACCTGTTCCTCCTAAATATTCTTCATGTTCTCAGAGAAATGGAGACTCTGCTTGAGTCAATTCTTTAAATCCAAGTATGTTCAAACATGTTGCATATCAACCCAGTTAAATACTGCCCTTTGGGTGGTGGGTTCATTGTATGTACTGTGTAGATGAGTTTCATTTTGCAGTGATAATCTCCAGGAGGGGGCAGTTAGTATTGTAATGAGAACAAACTCCAGGCTATCAAGTAAGCCAAGGTGATGCCAGTGGTAATCAGAATCAGGTTTAATAGCACTGGCATATGTCATGAAAATTGTTGTGTTGCGGTAGCAGTATATTGTAATACATAGTGATAAAAGGCTATCAAATACAATTAGAAATATATACGTATGTAATTAAATTAAGTAAGTGGTGGAAAACAAAGAGAGAAAAACAAAACTATTAAGATGGTTGTTCGTGGGTTCGTTGTCCATTCAGAAATCTGATGGCAGAGGGGAAGAAGCTGTTCCTGAAACGTTGAGTGTATGTCTTCACGCTCCTGTACCTCCTCCTTGATGGTAACAATGAGAAGACTGCATGTCCTGAGTGATGGGAGTCCTTAATGATGAATGCTGCTTTTATAAGACATCGCCTTTTGAAGGTGTCCTGGAGCTCGCCTTTCTTAATGTCTGGGAATATTAAACTTTCTTGTTTCAAAATTAGTTATGATGTATTTTTTAAAAATTTCTGATAGTGGGAGATTAAGTGTTCTTGAGTTTACATGTGATAATACCAAAGTAGATTTTTACATTTGTTAAAAAGCTGGTCTGAATGGTGGGTTATATTTAGTTCTTCATTGTCAGTATTGATGAGTTTTAATGTGCCAGACTGGGCAGACTTCATAATCACTTTTTTAAAAATTGACTTTCTTTCCTTGTTTTTGTTCCAAAACCACAAACAGGAGGCCCCTCGTCTTCTTTCAACAGCAACAAAACCAGCTTCGCATCACTTACACAGACCAGCTCACTGGGTTCGACCGTCAAACCCGATTCGAGCTCTCTGAAATTGCAGTTAGCTTTTCAGGGTAAAGTCTTTCACATTTTCAGTCTTTCTTTGAAAAAAAAACAAATAAATTCTTTCCAAAGCATAATTTTGAATTTAAAAGTTGATTTAGAGATGATCTCCCTAGTCATTGGCCAAGTTGAGCAATATGATTTAGAAATGCTTTGTCTGCGCTTGCTTCGGCAGCACATATACTAGAAATGCTTTGTCTTCTCTAGATTCCAGCATAAGCAGTAAGTTTCAGCCAATCTCCTATCTGAATGGTTCTCCTCAAGAATGGTTCTGACCTGCACTGCCTGCAGTTTTATTTTTCTTCTGGCCAATTTTCATTGTTGTATTCAGTTGGTTGCATTCTGTATATATCAAACAGAATGTTGCTGTCTGCCATTTCATTCCTGATGCTGGTCTTGCCATATCCTGTGTCCTGTAATTGGGAATGGAAGCCTGATTTTCTCTTACTTTCCACTCTGCTTTGCCTAAAGACCCAAGGTGAATGGTATTATCCCAAGAATAATTAACAAAGGCAGTATTGAGGGACTTTCAATTCTGGGAGCTTCTAATTTTGGGTCTACAGGAACCAGTAAACTTTACCAGGATGTGTGTCTTTCTAATTATTTTTCTTGGGAAGGTTAAATTTTTGCTCGTGAGCAAATGGAATTAGATTTTGAATTCAAGACAATTTCAGTATTATTGTTTTATATTCAGTGAAAACTCTTTTTGCTTACCAAAATGGGAGCCTTGAGCTTTAATGCCATTGTTTGAGAAATCAGTGTTTACCACAATACTAAAGAACTCCTGTTGTCCTCTTTGAAGCTAGAACTGATGATCTTTTACATCTTTCTGACTGTGCTGATGGGCCTTTGATTATCACTTTTATCCCAGAGACTGCATCTCTTGTATCCTTTCCTCAGTACTGCACTGATGGGTTTACCAGGATTTTTCTGCTTGGGCTCTGGAATGAGACTTGAACCAGGAACTGCTGACTTGTGTGTGAGTGCTACCAACCGAGCCACAACTCTTGTCCTCTTATCATCCCACTGATTGGAGCTCCTGCCTGACCTCCTTAATTCCATTCCTAACACTAATGGGCAGAGGACTCCCTGCAGTGGCTTCCCTTAATAACCCCTACCTCATTGTCTCATGTATTCTACAATGGTCACTGGTGGGCTGTTCCGTGTTTGTCAGCTTGTCCTCGTCACCTTCATCTTCACTGAACGATTACCATATTTTTCATTTGTCCACCACTGTGTTGCGCTGCTTTCCTATGTCTGGCATTGAGACCATAAGATACAGGAGCAGAATTAGGCCATTCGACCCACTGAGTCTGCTCCGCCATTCAATCATGGGCTGATCCAATTCTTCCAGTCATCCCCACTCCCCTTCCTTCTCCCCATACCCTTTGATGCCCTTGCTAATCAAGAACCTATCTATCTCTTCCTTAAATACACCCAATAACTTGGCCTCCACAGCCACTCATGGCAACAAATTCCACAGATTTACCACACTCTGACTAAAGTAATTTCTCTGCATTTCTGTTCTAAATGGACGCCCTTCAATCCTGAAGTCGTGCCCTCTTGTCCTGGACTCCCTACCATGGGAGATAACTTTGCTCTATCTAATCTATGAGATCCCCCCTCATTCTCCTGAACTCCAGGGAATACAGCCCAAGAGCTGCCAGACTTTCCTCATATGGTAACCCTTTCATTCCTGGAATTATTCTCGTGAATCTTCTCTGAACCCTCTCCAATGTCAGTATATCTTTTCTAAAATAAGGAGTCCAAAACTGCACACAGTGCTTCAAGTGTGGTCTCACAAGTGCCTTATAGAGCCTCAACATCACATCCCTGCTCTTATATTCTATACCTCTAGAAATGAATGCCAGCATTCACCTTCTTCACAACCAACTCAACCTGGTGCAGAAATTGAATGAGCAGAAAAATCTGTCCTGGACACGTCTGTTTCCTGCTATGGGTTCTGTTCCTCTTCCTGGCAACTGTCTGGAATTGTCCATCACTAAGACTCCCTTTTAATGTTGGCAGTATTGGTCCTTGGCCTGGTCATGTATTTATTACCTCCAGACTTCAGTACTTTCCTGGTCTTATGTCCTCTGATTTGAGCTGATTCAAAACATTGGTACTCATATCTGTACTTGCATCAGGTAGGCAGGGCCTCATTTTATCTTCAGAACATATCATTTTTCATATTCTCTCAGTAAGAAGCAATAGGCTGTTTGCTTAGATTATTGCCAGTTGTAGGAGTGTAAAGGTGTAACCTTAAAGAATGTGACCATACAATGATAATTAACTTTACTGTAAATGATACTTTTAAAATGGTGTCTGCATTTTCATGCCTTTCTCTTCATCTTCCTGCCCTCCCTTGTTACCAACTGTCTCTTTGAAAATGAAAACAGTGATTCATTTTAAATATCAGACCAGGGGTTCAGGGCCCTGAGTCAAAAATCTGCACAACCCTTTTGGATGATCTGATGCATCTCCCTGTTGGTCATTTTAGCAATTTTTTTTGAGTTTGTGAAGCTTTGTGGGCAGGCAGGGAGCCCTGGAGATGGCTAAGGTTCCACATTGATGTAGTTCAAAAGTTGTCTTTCAGAAACCCTAAATACCAACCTTTGGTTAGATGCTCTCTGATTCAGTTAAAATGTTTGCACTGTGCAGCCACTTTCTGCATCTCAATTTATTTAATCTGTGGATTATTTTTCAGGCCGATCAAGTCCAAAACTAGAGCCCTTAAGAAAAAGTCCAACAATGGAGCAGGCAGTGCAGACACACACTTCTCAAGCGCCTGTAGGGAGGAGGAGCCCTGTGCTAGCTAGGCCACTGCCCTCGGTTCAGCAGAAACCAATGGATACTCATGATACAAGGAAAGGTAAGACAGGTAATCCATGAACCACATGGGTGGCCCACAGTTGTTGAATCAAGTGGATCCCTTTAATTCATTGAATAGTATTTTTTGAGCATTAACTAGCACCATTTGTACTAAAAAAAATAGCTCTGGTTTGCTCTGGAGAGCAAAGTTCATATCAGTTCATGTCGTCACTACCTCCTCCCATAGATGCTGTCTGGCCTGCTGAGTTCTGCCAGCATTTTGTGTTTTTTATTCATATCAATTTCATCATTTCATCAATAGAATGGCAGTGTAGCATTTAGCATAATGCTATTACAGTGCCAACAACCTGGGTTCAGTTCTGCTGTCTGTAAACAAAGTGTACATTTTCCCATGGTGCTCCAGTTTCCTCCCATGTTCCGAAGACTTTTTTTTGTGCTGACTTCTTGGGCCAGAAGAGCTTGTTACTATGCTATGTCTCCCCCCTCTATACATATAATTTTTTTCCTTTTTTAATTCCTAATCTTGCCCATCCACTTTGATATTATTTATACCATCCCTCCCTGTCAATAAAGTCAGTTTTCACTGGCCTTGCAGTTATATCTTTTGAAGGATGCGGTTAGAATGAGCTGGTGGGAAGTGGAAGTGTGGTGTAAGTAAAGGGGAGAGTGGGATTGGTCACATGAAGGATTACAATGAAAGTGTTGAATTCCGTGGATGTGTTGTGAATTTAGCATAACGTTTTGAACATATATTGACTTGTTTCAAATTAGACAGAAGTATGTTTAAGGGACATCAACTATTTACAAAAAATTAAACAAGATCTGCAGATGCTAGAAATCTTCAACAACAACTCAGAGAATGGTGGAGGAACTCCGCAGGTCAGGCAGCATCTATGGAAGGGAATAATCAGTTGATGTGTCTGACTCCAGCCCTGAAGAAGGGTCTCGGCTCAAGACATCAACTATTTATTCTTCTGCTGCTGAGTTCCTCCAGCATTTTACAAAGGATTGTGACTTCCTTTGGAGACAGCTAATCAAAATTGCTAATATTCATTAAAAAATTGCAGATACAACTTGTGAAAGGTTACCTTTTTTAAGAAGTAAGCACCTTTCAAATGAGAAAGAAGTATACACTCAGTGACCTCTTTATTAAGTACCTCCTGCTTCAAAGTTCAACATGTTGTGTATTCAGCGATGCTCTTCTACACACCACTGTTGTAACGTGTGGTTGAATTACCGTCAGCTTGAACCAGTCTGGCCATTCTCCTCTGGCTAGATGTTTTTGCCCACGTAGCTGCTGTTCACTGGATGTTTTTTGTTTCTTGAAGCAGTTTCTGAGATAACCAAACCCCGTCTGGCACCAACTATTATTCCACGGTCAAAGTCACATAGATCATATCTCTTTGCAATTCTGATATTTGGTTTGAACACCTGAACCTCTTGACCATGTCTGCATACTTTTCTGCATTGAGTTGCTGCCACATGATTGGCTGATTAGGTATTTGCATTAACGTACAGGTGTACCTCAAAGTGGCCACTGAGTGTGTGTGGTGCATTATTCCTGCATACTGATGTAACAGCATATGAGAGACAAGGATCACATGGAAATAACCTTTGCTTGTTGGCTTCAAAAAATTAGTTTATTTCAAAAAATTGTCTGAAGTATAAATGCAGAGCAACTTTAATAGCTGTTTACAATTGCTGGTATATTTCATGATAATTCTTGAGGATAGAGACTTTGATAATCATTTGAACTTTGACTTTTGTGTACCAAGCAAAACTGGTGATAAAATGTCATTGCCTAACTATAATTTTTTTTTGTGTGTTTTCTTTTGTATCTTAATCAGCTTTTGAGTCACAGAAAGCTCTGCGGCCAGAGAATGATCACTTTAAGAATGAAAATCGGGAACCAAACAAGAGGCCATCAGGTATGGTACTTTACATCTGTACAAAACAGGCACTTTGTTCTGTGCAACTAATGTACTGTTAATATTTACACCTGAGAGGATGTGAATGCCAAGATGAAATACTGTGGTGCCCATATCTGACCTCTGGGGCTGATTTGCTCTGCAGGTCTTGCAGAGTATCAACTGCAAGTCAAATTCTTTTTCTCCAGGGTAGATATAGCAAATATTAGAGTATATGGGTTAAAGGAAAGAGGGGAAAAGTTTAAAGGAGATTTGCAAATTTTTCTTTAAACAAGTTCAAGTTTATTGTCATCTGACTGAATACATAAAGTTGCAAGAAAATGTCTGTGAACCCTTTACTTGGTTTTCTCCATTAAATACTCAAAATACCAAGGTATACCCCAGGCTACTGTGGGAGGTAAGGGAGGAGATTGCTGAGCCTCTGGCAATGATCTTTGCATCATCAGTGGGGACAGGAGAAGTTCCGGGTGATTGGAGGGTTGCAGATGCTGTTCCCTTATTCAAGAAAGGGAGTAGAGATAGCCCAGGAAATTATAGATAATAATTGAGTCTTACTTCAGTGGTTGTTAAGTTGATGGAGAAGATCCTGAGAGGCAAGATTTATGAACATTTGGAGAAGCATAATATGATTAGGAATAGTCAGCATGGGTTTGTCAAAGGCAGGTTGTGTCTTACGAGCCTGACTGAATTTTTTTGAGGATGTTACTTAAAACATTCATGAATGTAGGCAGTAGATGTAGTGTATATGGATTTCAGCAAGGTGTTTGATAAGGTACCCCATGCAAGGCTTATTGAGAAAGTAAGGAGGCATGGGATCCAAGGGGACCTTGCTTTGTGGATCCAGGATTGACTTGCCCATGGAGTGGTTGTAGATGGGTTATACTCTGCATGGAGGTTGGTGACCAGTGTGTGCCTCAGGGATCTGTTCTGGGACCCCTTCTCTTCATGATTGTGGAGGATCAGAGGGATCTTGGAGTCTGAGTCCATAGGACACTCAAAGCTGCTGTGCAAGTTGACTCTGTGGTTAAGAAAGCATATGGTGCATTGGCCTTCACCAATCGTGGGATTGAGTTTAGGAGCCGGTCAGACCCCACTTGGAGTATTGTGCTCAGTTCTGGTCACTTCACTAGAAGAAGGATGTGGAAACCATAGAATGGGTGCAGAGAAGATTTACAAGGATGTTGCCTGGATTGGGGAGTATTCCTTATGAGAATAGGTTGAGTGAATTCAGCCTTTTTTCCTTGGAGCAACGGAGAATGAGGGATGACCTGATAGAGGTGTATAAGATGATGAGACGCATTAATCGTGTGGGTAGTCAGATGTTCTTTCCCAGGGCTGAAATGGCTAACACAAGAGGGCACAGTTTTAAGGTGCTTGGAAGTAGGTACAGAGGACGTAAAAACAAGCTGGATGAACTCAGCAGGTCGGGCAGCATCTGTTGAAATGAGCAGTCAATGTTTTGGGTCGAGACCCTTCATTGACTGCTCATTTCAACAGATGCTGCCCGACCTGCTGAGTTCATCCAGCTTGTTTGTATGTCTTGATTTGATCACTGCATCTGTAGTGTACTTTGTGTTTAGGTACAGAGGAGATGTCAGGGGTAAGTTTTTTATGCAGAGAATGATGAGTGCATGGAGTGGTCTGCTGGTGACAGTGGTGGAAGCGGATACAATAGGGTCTTTTAAGAGACACCTTGATAGTTACGTGGAGCTTAGAAAAAATAGCGGGCTGTTGGTAACCCTAGGTAATTTCTAAAATAAATACATGTTCGGCACAACATTGTGAGGCAAAGGGCCTGTATTGTGCTGTAGGCTTTCTATGTCTAAAAATACAGGTGAAGAGCGCAGCACAGGTAAAAAGTACAGTAAACAGCTCACTGCCCTAGTGATGAGGCCTGGGTGGTGACACATTAGTCCCACAGCCTGAGGGAAGAACCTATTACCCAGTCTGGCAGTCCCAGTCCTGATGCTCCTGTACCTCCTTCCTGATAGTAGTGGGTCAAAGCGAGAGTGGGAGATGCCTGGAATGCCCCATCAGGCCATACAGTAAGAGAGGCATATAGACAGACAATGAAGGGATACAGACCATGTGTAGGCAAAACAGATTAATTTTTGCCCATGATGGGCTAAAAACTAAGTGAAACAAAGGCTATTCTGGGTAAGAGTTCAAAATCCAATGAAAAGAATTTTTATGTCTGAGTAACCTTGGAACTTCAGGATGTTTGTCTGTTGATCATCTGTCCAAATCAAATATTTAATGATTAAACACGCATCATTTGGTTTTAGTTTTTTTAAAAAAAATCATTGGTGCTTAATGTATCGTGGTTGTCCATCATGTTCAATGACGACAGGAAGCCTGTGCAGGAAAGTTTTTAAAGTAGAAAAGCCATTACACTGGGGCAGTTCCACTCTCGACCTTAGAAGAGTCCATAAGACTATAAGACATAGGAGCAGGTTTAGGCCATTCAGCCCATCGAGTCTGCTCCAGCATTCCTTCATGGCTAATCCCAAATCCCACTCAACCCCATACACCTGCCTTCTCGCCATGTCCTTTGATGCCCTGACCGATCCGGAAACGATGAACTTCTGCCTTAAAAATACCCATGGATTTGGCCTCCCACTGCAGTCTGTGGCAGAACATTCAATGGATTTACTACTCTCTGGCTAAAAAAATTCCTCCTCACCTCTCTTCTAGAGGGTTATCCCTCAATTTAAGGCTGTGCCCTCTAGTTCTGGATACACTGACCACAGGAAACATCCTCTTACCTAGTCCTTTCAACATTTGGTAGCAACAATGAGATCCTCCCTGCATGCTTCTAAATTCCTATGAGTACAGGCCCAAATCTGCCAAATGCTCCTCATGTGTTAACCCCTTCATTCCTGGAATCATGCTCGTGAACCTCCTCTGGACTCTCCAATGACAACACATTCCTTCTCAGAAAAAGGTCCAAAACTGTTGTCAATACTCCAAGTGTAGCCTGACTAGTGTCTTATAAAGGCTCAGCATTATCTCATTGCTTTTATATTCTATCCCCTTGTAATGCCAACATTGCATTTGCCTTCTTTTCCACAGACCCAACCTATAAATTAACCTTCTGAGAGTCTTGCACGAGGACTCGTAAGTCCCTCTGCACGTCTGATGTTTGCACTATTGTTCCTTTTACCAAAATACATTATCATACATTTCCCAACAATGTATTCCATCTGCCACTTTTTTTTACCAATTCTTCCAATTTTTCTAAGTCCTGCTGCAATTATATTGCATCCTCAGCACTATTTATCCCTCCAGTTATCTTCGTATTGTTACGTATTCAGGCAACAATAAATATATATGAGTTAGGCAAGGGTTCTCATAACAAATAACACGTTTATTAAACACTGAAAACAAACCCCCCCAAAAGTAAACAAACACTAGCGTAACCGGAAAACAGCTGCTGTGCGGCAGCTCAAACAGTTCTTAAAGCGATGCAGCAAAAACAGTTCTTAAAGCGGTATTGAAAAAAAACAGTTCTTTAAAGCGGTATGCCGAAAGTTCAAAAGCTCACAGTCCATTTTAAAAGGAGAGACTTTTTAAGGCGATTCAAATTCTCTTCCACGTCGTTGTCCTTCGATCCCCGGCGTCGAACTCTTCCCACGTAGAATTTTTATGAAACGTAACAGTTTAAAGGCACTAACCTCTTCTTCCACACTCTGTCCTCAATCTCCTGCTATCCCAGCAGAGATTAACACGAGAACAGTCAACGAAATCCTTCCGAATGAGGATCACACAAGGTCGAACTTTCCACCGTCGAAAATCGATTCTCCTCAATCTTTAACTTCCAAACTCCGATATTCACTCTCCACTAGCAGTATTGTAAGAAACTGCTGGCAATGACCTTTTAAACTTTAGGCATTAGATAAAACTTCATCTTTTAACTAAACTGCGTCATCACATTAAATCACGCAGTGGCATGAAGTCAACTTGGCAAATTCAGCCACGAACTGCCCCACCCCACAGGGTGGGTCTTCCTTTTATAACCTGTAAAAAAAAGCCTGTCACATGACCTCTACTGGCGGGAAAATGACGTCACTCCACCATCACAAGACCATTACCTCAAGTCCAGTATAACTTCAACCCCAGTCATGTGACAAGGGTACCACTGTCACGTGTCACGGGTACGTAACAGTATCATCCGCAAACTTTGCCACAAAGCCATCAGTTCCATTATCCAAATTAAATGACAATGTGAAAAGTAGTGATACCAATAATGACTCCTGAGGAACACCACTAGTCCTTTGTCCACGCTGCTTGTCCTTGAAGAGCTCTAACTGATTTGTTAGGTAGAAACCATGCTGACTTTTACTTATTTTAGCATTAGTCTCCAAGTAGCCTGAAACCTCGTCCTTAATAATGGACTTCCAACTCTTTCCCAACCACCAAGGCTAACTGGCCTATAATTTCCTTACTTTTGCCTTCCTCCCTTCTTAAAGAGTGGAGTGACATTTGTAATCTTCCAGTCCTCCGGGACCATGCCAGAATGAAATGATTCTTGAAAGATCATGACCAGTGCATCCATTATCTCTTCAGCACCCTCTCTCAGGACTCTGGGATGTAGTCCATCTGGCCCAGGTGACTTATCCACCTTAGGACCTTTGTGTTTGTCCTGCACTTTTTCTCTATGCATAAAAAAGCTTATCCCTGACATCTCCTCTGCGCACTTACTCCCAAGCACCTTAAAACTGTGCCCTCTCATGTTAGCCATTTCAGCCCTGGGAAAAAGCCTCTGACTATCCACACAATCAATGCTTTTCATCATCTCATACAACTCTATCAGGTCACCTCTCATCCTCCGCCACTCCAAGGAGAAAAGGCTGAGTTAACTCAACCTATTTTCAAAAGGCATGCTCCCCAATTCAGGCAACATCCTTGTAAATCTCCTCTGCACCCTTTCTATAGTTTCCACATCCTTCCTGTAGTGAGGCGACCAGAACTGAGCACAGTATCGAAGTAGGGTCTGACCAGGGTCCTATGCCTTATGCCTTCTTAACCTGCACAGCAGCTTTGAGTGTCCTATGGACTTGGACCCCAAGATCCCTCTGATCCTCCACACTGCCAAGAGTCTTACCATTAATACTATATTCTGCCATCATATTTGACCTGCCAAAATGAATCACCTCACACTTATCTGGGTGAACTACGTCTGCCACTTCTCAGACCAGTTTTGCATCCTATTGATGTCCCGCTGTAACCTCTGTCAGCCCTCCACACTATCCGCAACACCTCCAACCTTTGTGTCATCTACAGGTTTACTAACCCATCCCCCCACTTCCTCATCCAGGTCATTTAGAAAAATCACGAAGAGAACGGGTCCCAGAACAAATCCTGAGGCACCCCACTGGTCATCGACCTCCATGCAGAATATGACCCATCTGTAACCACTCTTTGCCTTCTGTGAGCAAGCCAATTCTGGATCCACAAAGCAAGGTCCGCTTGGATCCCGTGCCTGCTTACTTTCTCAATAAGCGTTGCATGGAGTATCTTACCAAATGCCTTGCTGAAATCCATTTACAGTGCATTTAATGCTCTATCTTCTTCCTCTGTGGGACATATCTATCCTGTGCCTTGTGAACTATTCCCAGAAACTTCAGCCATTTCTGCTCTGTCATCATCCCCACCAGTATCTTCATCCCGTCCACCTGGGCAAGCTCCTCTCTCGTGCCTCTGTAATTCCCTTTATTGCACTGCAATACTGATACTTGTGAATCGTAGTATGAATTCAATCATATTATGATCACTGTCTCCTAAGGGTTCCTTTACATTAAGCTCCCTAATAAGTTCTGGGTTATTACACAGCACCCAATCTAAGATAGCCTTTCCCTGAATATGCTCAAGCACAAGCTACTCTAAAAAGCCATCTCTTAGGAATTCAACAAATTCCCTCTCTTGCAATTTAATACCAACCTGATTTTCCCAATCCCCTTGCATATTGAAGTCCCCCATTACATTTGTGTCATTACCCTTATTTACATCCCTTTTCCAGTTCCCTTTGCAATCTCAACCCCACGTCTTGGCTACTAATTTAGAAGTTTGTATATGATTTCCACAATGGGTTTTTTAACCTTGCAATTTCTTAACTCCACCCACAAAGACTCAGCATTCTCTGACCTCTTTCAAAAGACGACCACCTATGCCTTCCTGCCTGTTCTTTCAATACAAAGAATATCCTTTGATATTAAGCTTCCAACAACGGCCTTCTCTCAGGCACGACTCAGAGATGCGCACAACGTCATACTGACTAATCTCTAGTTGCGCTGCAAGTTCATACACCTTATTCCAAAAAGTGGTTATTGTGTTTTTACACTGAGGTGGTGATGAGGGTTATGCAGGTTGGTTCAGGGACTGATGGTTGAAGGGAAGTAGCTGCTCTTGAACATAATGGTGTTCGTGAATCCCATTTCAGTCAGGAGTTTATCACTTTTAAAAGATATATGGATGTTTATGGTGCCTCCATCTCTTTATTCATGCACTGGGTTCCAGACCTAAAGTACTAAAGGGTGGATAAAAATTCCCTCCTCATCTTTCAGTTAAATCAGTGTCCTACACTAATTTAACTTTTTGCTAAGAGAATTGGCTTTTTACCAGTCACCCTGTGTAGACCCTAAGTCTTCCCTCAGAGGCATCATGGTCGAGTAGTGGTTAGTGCAAGGCTATTAGAGCTCAGGACACCAGAGTTCAGAATTCAATTCCAACAGCACCTGTAAGCATTCTTATGTCCTCCCTAAGGAATGTGTGAGTTTCCTCCCAGCATCCAGAGATGTACTGTTTGGTAGGGTAATTAGTCATTGTAAATTGATTAGGCTTGGGTTGTAGGGGTGGCACGGCTCTTAAGATATAGTGTTCTACACTATATCTCTAATTAAGTAAAAATGACCAAGTTTGTCATCAAACCATGGCACCATAATTTCCTCTTTAACTGAATCTAAATTTTGTAATAAATCTGCCATGATCAAATGGTAGAGAAGTCTCAATGAGCCAAGCAGCCTAATTAGCTCCTCTGTCTGTTTTCTGGTCTTATTGTGTATTCCTCCCCAAATTCATCTTTACTGCTCCTTGGTGAATCTAGCCTGTTCCTTGAATAGCTGCCTAAACTATCCAGGCAACTTGCTTAAATCTCTGTAGCCACGCCGCCAGGTCCATCAGCAAACTTAATCATGCCACCCGCATTCCATTCCAGATCTATGACACCACAAAGAATATTGGTCACAGTGCTGAGACCTGTGAAACTTCAACCTTCCAGTTACTGAAATTCCAGCTGATTAAGACTCTTATTTCTCCACTCAGATCTCAATCCCCTGTGCCAATCTCTGTGGGTTCCCATTAGTTTTTACTTGATTATCCAATCTGCTTTACATATTTCAAATCTTTAACTGAAATTTGTACTACCTCCATCAACCCTCTTTTTAAGCTCCTGAATGTTTGTATTTGTCAGACATGGCCTTCCCTTGACAAGACTGTTCTCAGAGTTATTGTTTCACAGTGAAAACGGACTTGATGGGTCAAATGGCCTAGTTCTGCTCCTGTGTCTTATCTTGGGTATCTACATTTTGAATAATATTTTTCCTCAATAATTTTAGAGGGAAGATTAGCTTTGTCACGTGTACATCAAAATTTCAAAACATACAGTCAACTACGTTATTTGCATCAACAACCAACAAACAAGCATGTGCTGGTAGCAAGTGTCACTTCTGGTGCCAACTTAGCATGTCCACAACTTACTCACCCTAGCCCGTACGTCTTTGGAATGTGGGAGGAAACTGGATCATCTGAAGGAAACCCATATGATCATAGGGAGAACATACAAACTCCTTACAGCCAGCAGTGGGAATTGAACACTGGTCATTGGCACTGTAAAGCATTATGCTCACCGCTACACTGTCGTACTCCCCCGCAACAGAGACAGTCAACTGTGCCTGGACCTATCACTGGACAGGAGACCTGGCTCAGCCAGACCAGAAACTAAATGAATGGTGCTCCTCCGAACCAAGTCTGACTGATATCCATGGAAGTACAGATTCATCACCAGAACATCTCTTTAATATTCTGCCCACCAAACGCTATCAAAATCAGTGTGCCTGAGAACATTTATAGTAATGCAAAATTAACACTTAAAAGAAAAGATAAATTAATTACAGTACATTCAGACCCCGCTTAATACCAAGGATGTGTTCCTCGGAGGTGGAGCACTATGTAAATCAGTGCAGTGTGGGGTCATTATAACATTACACAATCAGGCTTGTGTGCCTGATTTAATTCGAACTATGTGTTATTTTATGTAAAAACTGTAATTTGTAGAGTAACAAACAGGCACATAGGTCTAGCCTGTACATTAGTGGAGCAGCAACACAGTGGAGGGAAATGGGTGGTGGTTACACTTAGAGGAGGGATCAGGCTGTGGGTCCCCCTCTAACCTTGGCTGCTTCTTCAAGTAGGCATTGAGATTTGACTGCAGTTTCCTTTCATGAAGCAGTTCTCGGTAGTAGGAAATCATATGAACACCTCTCTTGGCCTTTTTGCTTTGCTCCCTGTCAGGGTCATTCTGTCTCTGTTCTAAACTGACACCTCCAAGTTCAAGTTCATGATAGTTTAATATCATTTCCAGTACACAAGTGTAAAGGAGAACAATATAATTGTTACTCTGGATCCGATGTAGCACAAAAAAACACAAGATAACACAATAATAATTTTAAGAAACAGAATAAATACATAAGATAGCTTTTTTTTATATATATACATATATATATATATATATATATATATATATATATAGATTAATCACATGTTCATAAAGTGACACAGGAGTGTCTGTACATAAAGTGACTGATAGGAAATGATAAAGTGGTGGTGGTTGGGGGTGTGGAGTGGTGGGTTAGTGGGTGGAAGTGTTGGTGAACTGTACTCAAAAAAAAAAGTCTGGTGGTCTTTATGTGGATGCTACATTGCCGCTGCCTTTGAATTTCAATGGTGGGAAGGGCTTTACCCACGGATGGACTTTTTGTAGGATTTTCCATTCAAGGACATTGGTGTTTTCATCCCAGGCTGTGATGCAACCGGTCAATATACTCTCCACTGCACTTCTATAGAAGTTTGTCAAAGTTTTAGGTGATATGTTGAACCTTCGTAAACTTCTAAGAAAGTAGAGGTGTTCCTGTGCTTTCCTTGTAATTGCACTTGCAGGCCCAGATCAAATCCTCTGAAATTATAAAACCAAGGAATTTAAGGTTGCTGACCCTCTTGACCTCTGATTCCCCCAATGAGGCAATGAAGACTGGCTTATGGAAGTCCAGTTCCCTCCTGCTGAAGCCTCACAGTAATAAATATAAAGCAAGTAGAGCAGGGGGCAGGGCTAAGCACACAGCTTGTGGTGCACCTGTACTGATGGAGATTGTGGAGGAGATGTTGTTACAAATCCGAACTGACTTGGGTCTGCAAATGGGGAAATTGAGGATTCAGTCGCACAAGGAGGCATTCAGGCCAAGGTCTTGAAGTTTATTGCTCCATTTTGAGGGAATGATACTACTGAATGCTGAACTGTAGTCAGTCAAGAGCACCTTGATGTTATGTATCTTTGCTGTCCATGTGTTACAAGGTTGGGTGAAGAGCCACTGAAATAACATCTACTGTTGACCTGTTGTGACGGCAGGCAAATTGGAGTGGATCCAAGTCACTTCACAGGCAGCAGTTGATATGATTCATCACCAACCTCTCAAAACACTTCATCACTGTGGATGCAAGTGCTACTGGACAATAGTCATTGAGGCAGGTTTCCATGTTCTTCTTGGGCACTGGTATAACTGAAGCCTGCTTGAAGCAAGTGGGTACTTCAGACCGCTGAAGCAAGAGGTTAAAGATATTGGTGAACACTCCAGCTTTTGGATGGGAGTCGGGCAAACTCATAATGTTTTTGGCCCTTTAACTGCACCTTTTTGTATGTATAGATACAATATATATTGACCTTCCTTTTCCTTGTCACCAGGTGGCCAGACTGCCAGAAGAGGCCGTGGAGGAAGTCGAGGAAGGGGTAGGTTTGCTGTCAGGCGAGACGGGCCAATGAAGTTTGAAAAAGACTTCGACTTTGAGAGCGCAAATGCACAATTTAACAAAGAGGAGATTGACAGGGAGTTCCAGAATAAGCTGAAATTGAAAGGTAACATTCCATTTTGTTCTGTGCACTTAACGCACCTGAGACCAGGTGACTATCTGTAAGAGCTTATTTCTTTTGGGTCAAATGATGGGTTTGAGTCATTGAATTACCAAATTGTTAAAACTAAGACAGATGTTCCATATAGACAGAAGAAACTTACCTTCATTTGATGCTTCACGGTAGCGTAGCAATTGGCGCAACGCTATTTCAACTCGCATCAAAGTTCAAACCTGACGTCCTCTGTAAGAAAATTTGTACATTCCTACCTGTGTGCTCATGGGTTTCCTCTGGATGTTCTGGTTTCTCCCCACAGTCCAAAGACATACTGGTTAGTAGGTTAATTGGTCGTTGTAAATTGTCCTGTGATTAAGCTAGTAATAAATCAGTGGGTTGCTGGGTGGCGTGGTTTGTTGAGATGGAAGGGCCTGTTCCGTGCTGTATCTCTAAATAAATAATTTAATCCAGAAAGACATTTGCTGATTCAGCACTAACTGGGTTGAGAAAGTGTAGTTGGCAAGGTAGTGAATGAGAGTGAAATACAGAGTGTTTTCCACTTGATTTATTGAAGATGCAGTTTATGAATCTTGTGCATTTGTGTTTGGGATAAATCATAAATATTGGATTGCTGAGAAGATGTAATTTACTGTGGAAACAAGGAAGAAATGAGAGGAATTTAATGCATTGTAGTCAGGAACAAATTCCTGAACAGTGAAGGAAATTGACTCAGTGGCACTTTTAATAGAGAACTATGAAGTGCCAGGTTCCTTAATGTTGTCAAAACCGGAGGGGGAGTGTGTGGTGTGAGTAGTGAGGATAATCTTCCACTATCTATTCAATGCTCCCAATGGCATGCATCTCAAATAGTCTCTGACAACCAAATCCAGCTCCTGGCCTTCACGTGGCTTAACTACTAAACCCAGCAGAACTGACAGGAGAAGAGGCATGGCTGGGTTACTGGTGTCTTAAAATCAGTCTCGGAGTGTAGAAGGCAAAAGGATGCCATGGTAGCATAGTAGTTAGCAGGACACTGTTACAGTTCAGTGCATTATGGAGCTCTGACACAGCCTGTAAGGAGTTTGTGCTTTCTCCCCACGGAATACATAGGTTTTCTCCCACAGTCCAAAGATGTATTGCAACTCTACAAATCTCTGGTGAGACTGCACTTAGAGTATTATGGTCAATTCTGGTCACCTCATTATAAGAAGGATGTGGAAGCTATGGAGAGGGTGCAGAGATTTACCAGGATGTTGCCTGGTTTGGCATATGGAGCAACGTTAGCAGAGCTGGGACGTTTCTCTTTGGAGCGTAGAAGAATGAGAGGGGACTTGATAGAGGTCTACAAGATTATGAGAGGCATAGATAGGGTGGGTAGTCAGTACCTGTTTCCCAGGGCACCAATAGCAAACACCAGAGGGCATATGTACAAAATTAAGGAAGGTAAGTTTAGGGGAGACATCAGGGGTAAGTTTCTTACACAGAGGGTTGTGAGTGCCTGGAATGACTTGCCAGGGATGGTGGTGGAGGCTAAAACATTAGGGGTATTTAAGAGCCTCTTGGACAAGCACATGGATGAAAGAAAAATGGAAGGTTATGGGGTAGTGTGGGTTTACTACTTTTTTTTAAGGATTATATGGGTCAGCACAACATGGAGGGCTGGAGGGCCTGTACTGTGCTGTAGTGTTCTATGGTTCTAGGGTATTGGTTAGAGATTAATTGGTCATTGTAAATTGTCCCTTGGTTATGGTAGGCTTAAATCAGTGGGTTACTGGGCGGCCTGGTTCGTTGTGTGGAAAGGGTTTGTTCCGTGCTGTAAGATGCATTCCAGGACCTATGCATTTGAAGTGTACTGATCTCCAGTGCCGTATCATTACAGATGAAACTGACAGCCACCTCCTATACTTTTCAAAGAAATATCACACAGTCTTTCTCCCCAAGGAAGGGAAGCTTAAAACTAGAGGGTACAAGTTTAAGGTGAGAGGTGAAAGATTTAAAAGTTGCCTGATGGGCAACTTTTTCACAGAGAAGCTGATACATATTGGAGCCCGAGAGTGGTTGAGACAGGTACAATAACAACATGTAAAACATTTGGATAAATAGACAGATAGGAAAGGTTTAGAGAGATGTGGGCAAATGGGACTAGCTTGGGCATCATGTTTGGCATGGATGTGTTGGACAGAAAGGCATTACTCTCTATTTATACTGGAGGTTGATAGGTTCTTGATTAATCAGGGCATCAAAGGTTATGGGGAGAAGGCAGGGGAATGAAGTTGAGAGAGATAATAAATCAGCCACAGTGGAATGGTAGAACAGACCCAATGGGCTAAATAGTCTAATTCTGCTCCGATGTGTTATGGTCTTATAACACTCTGACCTCAACACTATTCATCCAACCAGCATTGCACAAAACGTGTTTATTGGTCATTGGTCTCTTTTTTGAAATGAGATGAATTGGGATATTTATTTTTTTATTTAGCAATACGGTGCAGAATATGCTCTTCCAGCCTTCCGAGCCATGTCGCCCCAGCAACCCCCAACAAATCCGATTAACCCTAACCTAACCACAGGACAACTTACAATGACCAATTCACCTACTGACTGGTACGTTTTTAGACTGGGAGGAAACCAGGGCACCCGGAGAAAACCCACACATTCCACGGGGAGGACATACAGAGACTCATAACAGAACACACCGGAATTGAACTCTAAACTCCAGAAGGCCCCAAATTGTAATAGTGTCACTGTGCTGCAGTGGCACCATGAAAAATCAGGGGCTGGAAGTACGAGTCTCAGCTAATTTCTCTTTCACCATTTCTAATGTAAAGCTTAACATTTTAATTAAAGACACTCAGCAAAACAGTGAGAGGTAGTAGGACAAAGCAACTTACAGTGAGACAGGCAAACCCCAAATAGTAGTGGTAATTTGTAATAAACACAAGAGATTCTGCAGATGTTGTAGATCCAGAGTAACACATACAAAATGCTGGAGGAACTCAGCAAGTCAGGCAGTGTCTGTAGAAAGGAATATATCGTCAACATCTTGTGCCAAGACCCTTCATCCGGACTGGAAAGGAAGGTAATGGGGAGTGAAATTAAGAAGCTTGCAGGTGATAGATGAGACTAGCTGAAGGCGTGAGTGGGTGAGGGAGAGGGGTAAAGTAAAAGAGCAAGAGGATAAGACATGAGAGAATAGGACCAATCAAGTGTGACAGTGGAAAAATATGTGTTTGGAACCAGAGGAGATAGTGGAGGAATACTTTGCTTCAGTATTCACTACAGAAAAGGACCTTGGTGATTGTAGGGATGACTTACAGCGGACTGAAATGCTTGAGAATTTAGACATTAAGGAAGAGGATGTGCTGGAACTTTTGGAAAGCATCAAGTTGGATAAGTCACTGGGACCGGACAGGATATACACCAGGCTACTGTGGGAAGCAAGGGAGGAGATTGCTGAGCCTCTGGCAATGATCTTTGCATCATTAGTGGGACAGGAGAGGTTCCAGAGGATTGGAGGGTTGCAGATGTTGTTCCTTATCCAAGAAAGGGAGTAGAGATAGCCCAGGAAATTATTGACCAGTGAGTCTTACTTCAGTGGTTGGTAAGTTGAAGGAAAAGATCTTGAGAGGCTGGATTTATGAACATTTGGAGAGGCATAATATGATAAGGAATAGTCAGCCTGGCTTTGTCAAAGGCAGGTCGTGCCTTACAAGCCGGATTGAACTTTTTGAGGATGTGACTAAACACCTTGATGAAGGTAGGGCAGTAGATGTAGTGTATATGGATTTCAGCAAGGCATTTGTTAAGATACTTCATGCAAGGGTTATTGAGAAAGTAAGGAGGCATGGGAACCAAGGGGACCTTGCTTTGTGGATCCAGAACTGGCTTGCCTACGGAGTGGTTGTAGATGGTTAAATTATGCATAGCAGTGCTGTGCTTCAGGGATCCGTTCTGGGACCCCTTCTCTTCGTGATTATGACAAGGATTTTCTTGGAGTACTATAGTTCATTATATCCTTCAATTAATAAATAAAATATGTGACTTTTCAATTTTCATTCTAAATATTCACAGTATGCATAATTATAAAAAATATTTAAAAGTGGCATGCAGTATTTAGGCTGCCTTTTTTTTTTGAATTCCTGTTCTGGACAATAGATAGTCTGTGCAACTGGTTTTAAAAAAAAAGAAAAGGATCATAGTTTCATGGATCCTTGGATATCTGCTCCTCAATACTTCCCATCTTGTTAACAGATGATAAGCAACCAGATAAAGCGGAGAAGGCGATAAATGGAGAAGATAAAGGAGACTCGGGGATTGAAACACAAAACAGCGAGGGAAATGCTGATGAAGAGGATACTTCAGGACCGAAATGCTACTATGACAAAACCAAATCATTTTTTGACAACATCTCCTGTGATAGTGAGACAAGGTATTTATTTGTTACAAGCTCCCTCACTTGCCCCAGCTCCTGACTTCAATTTCAAACTGGCCCTCTCCTGGGATTTGGCCTCGTACTTCAAATACATGCGTTGGGACTTGATGCTTGGTTGCTTGGAAACAAAATCTTAGTAGAATACTTAAGAATCAGGTTTAATATCACTGGTATATGTTGTGAAATTCATTGTTTTGCGGAAGCAGTGCTTTGCAATACATAATAAGAATTATAATAAGAAAGATATATAAATAAAATAAACAAGTATTATAAATGAGAACAAAAATGGGGGGAAAAATAGTGAGGTAGTGGTCATGGGTTCATTGCCTATTCAGAAATCTTATGGTGGAGGGGAAGAAGCTGTTCCCTGAAAAGTTCAGGCTCCTGTACCTCATCCTTGATGGTAGCAATGAGAAGAGGGTGTGTCCTGGGTGATGGATACTGCCGTCTTGAGGCATTGCCTTTTGAAAATATCACTGATGCTGGGGAGGCTAGTGTCCATGATGGAGGCGGCTGTAGCTTTTACAGTTCCGGTGTAGCATCCCCTCCATACCAGACAGTGATGTTAGAATGCTCTGCATGGATCATTTGGGGCTTAAGATGTTTGAGTGTGCAGGAATCATGGGATGTTGCATCAAAAATGGGTACTTGAAGCCCCATCAATAATGATTTATGTGATGACATGGTAGAATCCAGGATCGGTATAGCCTTCTCTAATGTTAGATACGTATGGAAACTTCTGTGTTCATTGAGAATTCAGTTTAACTCTCCCTTCAGCTATTTTTCTTCCAGGGATCGGAGACCCACCTGGGCCGAGGAAAGGAGGATAAATGCAGAAACATTTGGAATCCCGCTGCGCCCAATGCGTGGACGTGCAGGCTACAGAGGCCGTGGTGGCTTTGCATACAGGGGTGGGCGGGGTCGTGGTGGGAGAGGAAACTATGGACCTCCCCGTGGTGGTTTTCGTGGAGGATTCAGAGGAAGCCGTGCTGGAGACAGAGAGCTTTCAGACTTTGAATACAGGGTAACTCTTCCCAGTTTTTCTTTTCAAAACATTCAAAGGTTCATTTTATTGTCAAAGTGCGCGTGTACAATACAACTGTGATATTCGTCTTCTCTGGATAGCCATGAAATACAGGACAATCGTGGGCTGGAACATCAAAAACCCCAAGCTCCAAAATTCCACTTTTGCAAAAACAAAAGACAATAGGATGAAACCCCCCCCCCCCCAACCCCTCCTCTCCTCCCCTGCAAAAGAAGTGACAATTTAATTGTTCATATCCTGCCAGAGATTGAAATGATGGATTTACTGGCAGCTTTCCGAAGGTTGTTTCAGACAAATGTCATGCGTTCTAAGTTTGCTATTCTTGGTGACCTATGATGTTGGACCATAAGATATAGGCCCATCAAGTCTGCTCCATCATCCCATCATGGCTGATTCATTATCCCTCTCAATCCCATTCTCCTACCTTCTCCCCATAACTTTTGACACCCTGACTAATCAAGAACCTATCAACCTCAGCTTTAAATATACCCAATGACTTGGCCTCCACAGCTGTCTGTGGTAATGAATTACACAGATTCACCATCCTCTGGATAAAGAAATCCCTCATTTCTGTTTTAAATGTATGTCCCTCTATTCTGAGGTTGTGCCTTCTGGTTCTAGACTCGCCCTCGATAGGAAACATCCTCTCTACATTTATTCTATCTAGGGTTTCCAATATTTGATAGGTTTCAGTGAGATTACCCCCCACCCCCATTCTTCTAAACTCCAGTGAGTAGAGACCCTGAGTCATCAAACACTCCTCATATGTTGCTGGAATCATTCCTGTGATCCTTCTGTATACCCTCTCCAATGCCAGCACATCTTTTCTTGGATATGGGGCTCAAAGCTGCTCACAATATTCCAAGTGGGGTCTGACCAATGCCTTAAAGCTTCAACATTGCATCCTTACTTTTACATTCTAGTCCTCACAAAATGAATGTTAACATTGGATTTGTCTTCTTTACAACTGACCCAACCTGCAAGTCAACCTTTAGGAAATCCTGCAGGAGGATCTCAAGTCACTTTGTACCTCCAGTTTTTGAATTCACTCCCCAGATAGAAAACAGAAAATACCACAATGCATGACTATACACTTCCCTATATTCCATCTCCTGTCAACTTCCCCTTTCTCCTGTTCTGCTTCCACAGCACTATGACATGATGGACTCTTGGCCTCACAATCTACCTTGTTATGGCCTTGCACCTATTGTCTGCCTGCTCTGCTTTTTCTCTGTATTTGTAGCAGTTTATTTTGCATTCTTGTATTAAATCAGTGCACAGTTGCAATGAACTGACCAGTATGGATGGCATGCAAAAATAAAGATTTTTGCTGTACCTCAGTACATGTGACAATAATAAATCACATTACTAAGTGTTACTACAGCATGAATTCTACCTATCACCCTACACACTGGGTGATAGGTAGAAAATGGCCATTTGACCTCCCGATATCTGTTGAATTCACTACCACAGACGGCTGTGGGGCCCAACTCAATGGGTATATTTCAAGTGGAAGTTAATATGGTCTAATCAAGAACCTAAGACATAAGAGCAGAATTAGGCCATTGAGGCCTGTTGAGTCTGCGCCACCGTTCAATCATGGCTGATCCTTTTTTCCCCTCCTCAGCTCCACTCCTCAGCCTTCTCCCCGTAACCTTTTATGCCGTGTCCAGTTGAGAACCTATCAAGCTCTGCCTTAAATACACTCAAGGACCTGGCCTCAACAGCTGCCTGCAGTAATAAATTTCACAAATTCAACACCCTCTGGCTAAAGAAGTATCTCTGCACCTCTGTTTTAAATGGACGTCCCTCTATACTGACGCTGTGCCCTCTTCTGCTAGACTCCTCCACCATGGGAAACATCCTTTCCACATCTACTCTGTATAGTCCTTTCAACATTCGAAAGGTTTCAATGAAATCCCCCCCTCATCCTTCTAAATTCCAGCAAGTACAGACCCAGAGCTTTTAAATGTTCTTTGTGTGATAACCCTTTCTTTCCTGGAATCATCCTTGTGAATCTCCTCTGAACCCTCTCCAACGTCAGCACATCTTTTCATAGATGACAAGCCCAATACTGTTCACAATACTCAAGGTGAGGCCTCACCAGTTCCTTATAAAGCCTCAGCATCACATCCTGCTCTTGTATTCCAGACCTTTTGAATGAATGCTGTTACGTACCCTGTAACTGGGTCACTTACCAGCAAAGATAGAGAGGTCCGTTGAAGTCTGATGGTACTATTTTTAACAGTATTTATTGATAAAAATACACAAAAATAATATCAATGCAAACATACAGATAATATACGTCGTCAATACTAAATCTAAAAGCGCGGGTATAATAATAGTCAATAAGAAATAGCTCTATCGTTGTCTAGGGGATAATGTATTGTCCGATGGAAATATAAAAGTCACTCAAGTTCATTCAGGCTGCAGCTTTTGGTTGGAGAGAGAGACAATTTTTTTTAGAACTTGCCCGTTTTCCTTTTTATGATGTCGATCCTTTGAAATGTCGTCGGTGGTGATCTCTTCTTTAGCTAAGCCGTCTTCCGTGGTAAGGCCTCAATCCCAGGCAACGGGAAAGGACACACGTGGGCCTTCCACCGGCTGTCGCTATTAAACGCTGTCACGGGATTTCTAGCGTTTCTCCTGGTGCGTCTAAAGGGGTTGTTCCCCAGACCCTCTTTTATCCTTACTCACGGGGTCTGAGATGTCAATCAGGTTGGGATGATGCCATCCCCCAACCAGCCCACGTTGCTCATTCCTTGAGGACTTCGATGAATAGCACAGTGCTCAATACACAATTCCGTCTCCAAGAGACAATGGCCGTTTCCCGTGGCTTTGTATCGCTGAGGGGCCAGGACATTCCAAACCCCTTGTGGATTCTGCGTCTCTCTCTCATTTCCTGGGTCTCCTGACCTGAATTAATAGCGATCTTGCGATTCTCAAAAAGGAGGGGGCTACTTTGTACCCTTCAGCCCCTCAGAGTTGGGGCACAGGCGTAACAATGCTAACATTGTATTTACCTTCCTCACCACCGACTCTTATCTGCAAGTTAACCTTTAGGTTGCATTTCAGATTTTTGGGTTTTTCCCCATTTAGAAAATAGTCTGTGTATTTATTTCTACTACCAAAGTGCATGATCATGCATTTTCCAACATTGTTTTTTATTTGCTATTCTCTTGCCCATTCTCCTAATCTGTCTAAGTCCTGTATCTTACCCGTTTCCTCAACACGACCTGCCCCTCCACCAATCTTTGTATCATCTCTAAACTTGTCAACAAAGCCATCTATTTCATCATCTTAATCATTGATATGCAGCATAAAAAGAAGTTATCCCAACACCGACCCCTGCGGAACTTTAATAGTCACTGCCAGCCAACCAGCAAGGATCTTTAATTCCCACTCACTGCCTCCTGCCAATCAGCCAATGCTCTAACCATGCCAGTAACTTTCCTAAAATACCATGGCCTCTTAACTTGGTAAGCAGCCTCATATGTGGCACCTTGTCAAAGGCCCACTGAAAGTCCAAAGACATGAAGTCCTCTGCATCCCTTTTATCTATCCTACCTGTAATCTCCTCAAAGAATTCCAACAGTTTTGTCAGGTAAGATTTTCCTTCAAGGAATGCTGACTTTGTCCTATCTTGTCATGTGTCACTCCATAACCTCATCCTTAACAATTGACTCCAACTCTTCCCAACCACTGAGGTCAAGCTAACCGGTCTATAATTTCCTTTCTGCTGCCTTTTCTCTTTTCTTAAAGAGTGGAGTGACATTTGCCATTTTCCAGTCTTCTGGCATCATGCCAGAGTCCAATGATTTTTGACAGATCGTTACTAATGCCTCCACAATTTCTCCTCCTACCTCTTTCAGAACCCTAGGGTGCAGTTCATCTGGTCCACGTAACTTATGTGCCCTTGGGTCTTTCAGCATTTTGAGCACCTTCTCTCTCGTGTTGTAGTAACTTCACTCACTTCTCTTCCCTCATACCCTTCAACATCTGGTACACTACTAATGTGTTCCACAGTGAAGACTGATGCAAAATATTCATTTAGTTCATTTACTATCTTTTTGGCCCCCATTATTATTTCTCTGGCCTCATTTTCTAGCAGTCCTACATCCATTTTCATCTCTCTCTTATTGCTTACATATTTAATTTCACTTTGATATTGTTTGCTGGCTTGCTTTCATATTTCATCTTTTTCCTCCTAATGATTATTTTAGTTGCTGTCTGTAGGTTTTTAAAAGCTTCCCAATCCTCTATCTTCCCACTAATTTTTGCATTGTTGTATGCCCTTTCTTTTGCTTTTACATTAGCTTTGACTTCCCTTGTTAGCCAAGATTGTACTATTTTGCCATTTGAATATTTCTTTGTTTTTGGAATACTGTATATCTATACTGCACCGTCATCATTTTTCCCAGAAACTCATGTCATTGCTGCTCTGCTGTCATCCCTGCCAGCATCTCATTCGAATTTACTTTGGCCAACTTCTCTCTCATACCACTGTAATTTCCTTTACTCCCCTGAAATACTGCTACATCAGACTTTAATTTCCCCCTATCAAATTTTATGTTGAACTCAAATCATATTGTGATCACTGTCTCCTATGGATCCTTTTATCTTAAGTTCCCTAATCGCCTCCGGTTCATTACGTAACACCCAATCCAGTATAGCTGATCCCCTAGGAGGCTTAATGACAAACTGCTCTAAAAAAAAACTATCTTGTATCATTCAACTAGCTTATTTTCCCAATTGACCTGCATGTTGAAATCTGCCATGAGTATCATAACATTGCCCTTTTGGCTCGCCTTTTCTATTTGCCATTGTAATCTGTGGTCCACATCCCAGCTACTATTGGGAAACCTGAATTACCTGCCATCAGGGTCTTTTTACCCTTGCAGTTTCTTAACTCAACCCACAAGAAATCAACATCTTCTGATCCTATGTCACATTTTTCTACTGATTTGACGCTATTCTTTACCCGCAGAGCCCCTCTGCCTACCTTCCTATGCCTCCGATACAATGTGTAACGTTAGTCAGGTATCAAAGGTTACAGGGAGAAAGCAGGAGATTGGGATTGAGATAGATAATAAATCAGCCATGATTGAATGGTGGAGCAGACGCGATGGGCCTAAAAGAGCACCCG